>NW_007734104.1:66084-67301 GCF_000696425.1 Galeopterus variegatus | reverse complement strand
AAACTGTCAAATCATCGCAATGCCTACAACTTTTATAGTATAGCTACAGGAATTAGTATCAATGTACTCGGAGTATATTTTTTTTTCCTCTAAAAACTTAGGTAAAGTTCAGTTTTTTTTAATGAACATGAAATCCTGATCCTCCAGGGTGTGAAGGTAGAGTTGTTGCAAAGAAACTACCCACCCAGGAGAGACATAGATTTTAAACTTTGCCAGATGAATCCAGGGCATAACATGCTCTAAAAGGCTCCAGGGAAAGAAGTCCCCTTTGTTTCCATTCTCTGAACTTTCTTCCTGGGTAAATTCAGGCAGGTTTCCAATTCATGAATATTCCCCTCCAGCAAGGTCTGATCATTGTAAATGCATTGCTGGGATAGCAGACTCTTTTATTTGGCAGAAACCTCAGAGTAAACAGATATGTGCCCAGGAAACCAAGTTCCCAATCTGGGAAGGTCATACGGAGATGAACTGCGAGAAAGTCACTTTTCAATCATGCTGATTTCTTCTAAATTAGGCAGGGCTGGAAAGCGCAGATACCAGCAACAATGCTATTAAGATAAGTTTGACTCATTTAGCAGCAGTAGTAAACCTGGGAAGCAGATTCAAATGAGCAAATGCCAGTAATGGTGGTAAACAAGTGTTCACACCTGTTAACAGCTGTATGGGTTTGTTGCACCAGGTGTGCTATGTAAACTCAACTCGATGCCACATTTATCACTTATTAAAGTTATCAAAATGTATCATGCAGACTATTCCTCTGGCAAATGTCACAAATAAAGCTGGATGCCATTTGTCAGAGGCCTCAATTAAGTGCATTCCCAAGCACAATGTACATCAGCGATCATATCAAATAGGCTTTGATAAAAATTCTATACTGTGAAAAATAGTTAAGGAAAACTCTTCCAAAGCCACAGCCTTGGATGAGTTCCAAAAAACACTCAATTCTAATATTGTGAAGAAGCCAGTGAAAAACTTTCTGGCTGATTTTTTTTCTTTTTTTTTCTGCTATCACAAAGAGGGTGCATTTACAATCATGTTAAAAATTGTGATAAGTAGAAGCAGATTGCTGATTAAAATGCTACGAAGCCAGTCAAAACCAAAACTTGACAATTTGCATATTATATTACATATTCTGTTGAAATAATGGGAGAGATACGGGGTTACAGAGTCTCCAGGAGCTAGTTAAGCAATTAATTTGATTGTAAATTTCTCATAGA
>NW_007734104.1:64088-65111 GCF_000696425.1 Galeopterus variegatus | reverse complement strand
GGGGTTACAGAGTCTCCAGGAGCTAGTTAAGCAATTAATTTGATTGTAAATTTCTCATAGATAACATTGAATAAACTGAATACTCCTACCACAGGTATTGAGTCTTTGAATAGTGGATCATTGGTTTTATGAGTTGGAAAGTACCTTACGGGCCAGTTGTCTAATACATTCTCCCTCAGCTTTTCTAGAAAATCCCTTTAAAGTCACTGATGAGCTTCCACTCAAATATTTCTAGTGATGAGGAACTCAGTACTTCATAAGAAATATATTTCATTTCTGAAGACAACAGTCCTTTATTCTTCCCCACCATTTTATACACGAGTCCTAATTCAATCCTTTTGATCCTGCTGCTTCCCAGGACAATGTGGTTTTCAGAGGGTGGAGGCTGTGTTTGTCTTCAGTGTGATTTTACCCACATCATTTAGTACATGGCCTGGCAGTGAACAAAATAAACACATATATTTGTTAAATGAGTGAAATAACAGAAATTAAACCTCCTTCTAATCACATCTTGATAATCATAAAAATGTTTGAGAATGGTTATAAATCTTTTGGCTTATCTCACATCCTTCAATTTTTACTAATATATTTTAACATTCTGTATTTGTGTGTGTTTTATTCTGAGAGAGAAGCAAAAAAATATGCCTGTGCCTTATCATTGTAGCACTAGTATTTCTTGGCCATTGACAACTTTAAAATGCTGTAATCACTTTCACCTGGCCAGAATCCCTTTGTCTTAGTACATCAAAATCATGGTCTACAGATGTATTTCATAATGGGGAAAACATCCCTACTATTCCTTTCTAGATCTCTTTCAAAGACACTGATTTAAATAAAAACAATTTTCAGAACAAGATCTATTTCTTTATTTCTACCAGTTTCTCGTGCATGCCTTGAAATATAAATATAAAATAGTTTTCATGAAAATAAAAATAACATCTAATTGATGATATGGAAATCTGTAGCATCCCTTACATTTTACATTGTAGTAAAATATGTACTTTGTGTTGTTTTTATTTTCTT
>NW_007734104.1:63370-64065 GCF_000696425.1 Galeopterus variegatus | reverse complement strand
TAGCATCCCTTACATTTTACATTGTAGTAAAATATGTACTTTGTGTTGTTTTTATTTTCTTTAAAATTGAAGACTTCAGAAAGTGAGAAAATTCAACTTTTTATTTCTCCCTCCTGGCTTATGTTGTTGTGCTTGTCTAATTTCCAGATTCATTAGCAGTTGGAAGGGACATTTTTGCCAATTAGTAACAAAGATTACAAAAAGTTCCTGGGGTCAGTTCTGTTTCAGAAAAATAGTTCATGTTACACATACTTATTTAATACCTACTATGTGCCAGAAATTATTTTAAATACCATTCCTTATAGAGATTATATTTGGGGTAGGAGGAATCAGAGAATAAATTAAAAACTGAGTGAAAAAATATATTATTAGATAATTATAGTGTAAAAATAAAGCAGGCCACAGTGTCATGGTTAGGGGCATGGGACTGACAATTTGTTGGTCAGAGACTGCAGAAGTAACATTTGGTTAAAGAGACAGGGAGAAAGAAAATAAAGTTATGTAGGTAATTGGGGGAAGCAGACAAAAAAAGCTACTGCAATGCTATTCACACCTTACTGTGCTTATAAATCAACAGAAGTGGCACAGGAGTCTATAAATAACCTGATAAGGAAAGAAAATTTGTTGGTGTAGCCTGATGATAAAAGATCTAAAGGGAAGAGGAAATGAAAATGATTTTAGTTATTTAAGAAAAA
>NW_007734104.1:61420-62815 GCF_000696425.1 Galeopterus variegatus | reverse complement strand
TCGGCGGGAGCGCCGCCACACTCCCAAGCGGCGCACTCTCCAGTGCGCCACCAGGCCGGCCAGCACAGTTTAATTTTTTCTATAAAATTGATACCTCCTTTCTTCAACTCAGTCTCAACGTAATGCTCAACACTTGCGATTTTCATGTAAGGTGCCATTATTTGAACCTAATTTACTGTACTTCCTCATTTTCATGTGGTCTCACTTTTGGAATCCATTAGGTGCTAAATATGTAAGTGCCAAGAATATCACTTGGGAGCCTGCTTTGCATGAGGATCCTACAGCCGATTTCACATGCAGAAATGGATGGGAAAGGTTTCAGGAAAGCTATTGAATTTTCATACGGGTGCTCACATGAAACCTTGAAACAAATTTATTCCATTGCTGCACACAACTTGTATAAATTTGCATTACCTTTTATGATACATATTTACTTGTTTTTCTTATCCCTGTGGTAAATCAGGAGGACAACTAGACTTCATAGAAACTCTAATTATCCAAATTAAAAGGTCTTAAATGACTTTAGGGTATGTTATGCATGCAACATATGTGTGGGAGTGTCTCTCTCACACACTCCCTCTTAAGCTGATTCTGGAAAGCAGCTAAACCAACTGTGCCAGAAAGGAAAAAGCCCATTAGAGATAGCATCAAATCTCTCACACATTATCTTCTCTTTACCTGCTCTTGCCTCCATAACATAATTCAGTTCTGCCTTGGCCACTCACCTTTGACAGAAAACTTTAAGGTGGTGATTCTGTGAAGAAATTAACTTTGATAAAATAATTCCATCCTTTGGATATCCTCACTTCATATATTTATCATCATTTAGAAAAGTGGTTGAAATGTTACCTTCAGGATAGGGACTTGCAGAGAATGAATAAATGCTGAATGTCTTTAGTTGGCTTTGCCTATGGGTTGAGCATAAAATGGATCACAGGAATTCTTTTCTTTCTGCACAGAGCTATTCAACATTTATCCATTATCATAGAAACAATTCAATTAGCAGCTCTTGGGAACTAGAATATAGTCCTACTATCTACACCTTAATAGTGTCTATATATCATTGCAATCTAATTTCCAGGTTGAACTGAATGTAAATGGCAGTGGCTCATAAATTTAAAACCAAAAAGTTTAAATAGTACTATTTTAGTTCCATTCCCATAATGCTCTCCCGGTATACGTTTTAAATGTTTTCCTTCAATCCGCACTCTGAGTTCTGTAAATTAATACTGCTATTTTGATTTGAGTTAGACTTTTTTTTTTTTGAGTTAGACTTTTTAATTTCCAGATAAATCATTAGAATGAAAGGGAATTGCTTGCCAGTTGGAGGCCGTTTGCATTATCATCAGTGAATTATTCAGCAGTGTTCTCCCCCCTGGTGTTCAGAATATCAGC
>NW_007734104.1:57678-61058 GCF_000696425.1 Galeopterus variegatus | reverse complement strand
GCACTCTGAGTTCTGTAAATTAATACTGCTATTTTGATTTGAGTTAGACTTTTTTTTTTTTTGAGTTAGACTTTTTAATTTCCAGATAAATCATTAGAATGAAAGGGAATTGCTTGCCAGTTGGAGGCCGCTTGCATTATCATCAGTGAATTATTCAGCAGTGTTCTCCCCCCTGGTGTTCAGAATATCAGCCATGCTTCTCCCTTTCACTTCCTGGTGTCTTTCCCCTCCTCAGTTCTGCCTCATAATAGAGCAGAGAATGCTGAGTCCATACAAAGGAAGGAGTCTCTTTTTTCTGGAGCAGGGTGTCATGAAGGGAGGGCCCATGTTTTATGGCACCACCACTAGAAAAACACAGGCCTTGCAACTACATTGATCTGCAACTACATTGCAATTGACTTGATGGTCCAAGCACAGAGAGGATGAAAGGGAGGAAGAATTCCCACTGCCAGAGTAAGTGAACATAAAACCTTTCCTGTCATCTCCTTCCCAACCATTGTGGCCTTGGGCAAGGTGCAACCCCTGGTCTGATTTATTTTATTCTCCGAAAACACAAGATCTGATGGAAATCTGTGCTGGAAAAAGTAACTGCAAGGAGGGTGATGCTTATGCATGAAATGATTGACAACCGTGTCTGAGATGAGTAACTGGAAGGAACCACTTGGTTGGGTGGGGGAGGTGCTGAGTAAGAAGTTATATGTATATATGAGGGTGTTCCTCATGGCCACTATGTGATCTTATTTTCCTTGACATCACCCTCACTGTAGCCCTTACCACTATAGATTTGAATGAACAACTTTTCCCATCCACTGGACTACTCTGGAGTATCCCTCTAAGCCATTGCAGTCTGCCAGATTAATCTTCTTGGAAGAAGGCTTTGTATAAATCTTCCCTCTGCTTTATTCCTGCGATTGACCCCTCTGCTGGTCTTGGTGTGATAAAGCTTATGTTCCTTAATCATAGCATTTGAGACACCCTGCAATTCTTTTCTTACTATCCTAAGTAAGTCTTCTGTTCACATCTCACCTGCTAGGTCACTTTTCCCAGAAAAATATCTTCTCCTTATATATGTAGAAAGCACGCTTGCCTTTTCCCAATATCATACCTTTTTAAACAATCAGCTTATGTTCTACTGGACTTTCAAGACATACTTCCTTGAAAAAGTGTCCTTTCTAACCTTATTTCTTACCACTTCTTATACAGCCTGTTAGGATGACCACTTGGCTTCTTTACATGTGTATATGCTATGCTTACCTGTGCCTTGAGTCATGCTATGATGACAACTACCTGGTGTGTTATGGATAATGCTGTCACCTTTCCTTTCCCCATTATTCTCTTTATTTTTGTCTGTCTAGTGAATTTCTACGTACCCTTTTTGTCCTGAGTCATCTATTTACATGTTTCTCAGATTTTCTAAGCACAAGCCATAGGAAGAATTAGACCCTCCTCTTCCATCTGAATTCCTATTCATTTTTGTCTATACACTTTTTATTGCATGAATATTTTTTAAGTTACTGTTTACATGTTTATCTCTTCTACTTCTTAATCCAACCTGTAATTTTTTGAGGGTAGAAGATGAGATCTACTTATTTTCATGTCCTCCAATGTTAGCATAGTAATTGACACATACTTGGTGCTCAGTAAAGGTTTATCATTATTAAGTTTGTCATAGCTTCCTTTCTTATAAAATTAACAAAAAAGCAATTTTCTTTTTTCAAGTAATAATGAATTTTTTTACCCATCTCATCAAGAGCAATAGTCTTAAATAAATACTGCTCTTAAATGAATGCTTCTTTTTTCCTGAGGATTTCTAAGCATTGAGTAGCTGGATAGTAAAGAGTTGACCTGACCAGGAAGAGCTGGAAAATATGCAGAGCTCTCTTAAAACAATTTAACATGCAGCAATGAAAAGTTTCCTTCTGATTTTTAATGAACAACAAGCTGAGGTTACTGCACAGTGACAGATTGTGATATTGACCTCTCAACAACCATCCCAGAAAATAAACACTGTATCATACAATAACTGGTACCAAATTTTTTTCTTTTTAAATAAGCCTGATAACAATAGCTGTAACTATGGGAACCCTTCACTCCCCCAGTTTTGAGTTTAAAAAAAAAAAATCTCAGAGGGATTTGTTTTATCATCCCTAACAAAAGGTGCTGCTTGGTAGAAAGAAATGACAGCTTGTAAGTTATGTGACATGCATTTCTTGCGGGCCTGTCAATCTACCAGCCTCTCCCTCCAGAAAAAAGAAAAGTGATAATATTCTGGAATCACCAAGCAAACTCAGGAAATGGAAGCTCACACAGCCATTCCTGGGGTTCTGCACTGGTTTTGCACAAGACCTCTTAAAATCCTCTTCATTCCGAACACTGGAAAAAGTTAACAACTATTAGGGACACTGATTCCTATTCTCTGCAGTTCAGCAGGCAGAGGTGAAAGAGTTACAATGTGGTGGTGTAAGATGTGGCTCTGCGATAATTTGCATTCCAAATGGGAGCTGAAAGTTACAGAAAAAAACTATATCCCTGCTGGCATGTTTTCAAGCTAAATTTGGGAGACCAGAAAAATCTGAATAAATTATCAAGCCTACACCATGCATCTTAGAAAGTGATTTAAACTCAACCCAATTTATTTTTAATGTTCCCAAATGACTATTTGACACCTTAACTTTCATGTGTTAACATTAACCACTGTTCTTTTTAATTACCAAATTTCTCTACATTAAAATTAGATCATACAAGCTTTTTCAAAAGTAAAAGAAATAAAGATTGATCCAAAACAGTAAATTTCAAAATGGATAATTTTAATTTACAGAGTAGTAATAATATTTTGAACTATTTTGACTCCAGGATACCTCATATTTCTCTCTCTCTCCCTTCTGTCTCTTACTCTTCCCATTTTTTTTTTGAACATAGAGACTTGAAAATATTCATATTCTTAATATTGAAAAAATATAGCCGAAAATCCTTACTTTTTACGCTCAATTTTCTGTCTGACATCTTGTTATGTAAACCACTTTAAGAATCAAAGAAGCAAAAAAAAAAAAAAAAGAAAGAAAGAAAGAAAGAAAGAGTAATGAGAGAGGAGGAGGTGAGTGAGAGGTAAGGAGAGGCTGATGTCACCATGTCACTGTAGATCTGAGAATAATGACAGCGAGCAAGAGGGATCATTTTTGCACCGCTGTGGAGCACCACAGGTATTTAAAATGTGCTCAAAAAGACTGACTTATTCAGTAAAATTACTACTCCATGGCTATGGGCCTTGTTGATCCTGTGGTTTCAAGCACCTCATGCTAATCCCTCCCCCACCCCCAATGGATATGGGTGTTCAGTTTGAAAAGCGATTTTATGTACAAGATTTGCAGCCTGGGCCATGA
>NW_007734104.1:54477-57498 GCF_000696425.1 Galeopterus variegatus | reverse complement strand
GGTGTTCAGTTTGAAAAGCGATTTTATGTACAAGATTTGCAGCCTGGGCCATGATCTCTGTCACCCCTTCTCTGTTTGTCTTCCCCCTCCTCCCTTTGCCTTTATGTTGATCAAGGGCTTTTAGTCTGAACTTTGAAGCAAGAATCCTAGGTGTGAGCTGTCAATTCCTAAGCAGCACAACGGACTTTCCTGAACACTGTGTTAAGAGACTTGGCAACTTTGGCCTGGCTTCTGCCTGTGCTGGGCCACACCTCCTCAGGTGACCTTAGCCTCCATGCTGACTCTTTGTTAAAACAATCTCAATATTGACAAACTGCAAAATGTACCTTGTCCCAACATAGCCTAAACATTTTCACTAATTTTCCTTTCACCCCTTTCTGTAATTTGTCAATTTCCTTAGCCCCACGCTCATTCTCTGTAGCCCTCCTAGTCCCCCGCCTATGTTTTCCAGCTTTTTTACTTCCCCTCAGCCTCTTTTCATTCTCTCTCTCGTGTCGTTCTTTGTCTTGGTTGGAATTGAGCTCAGTTTGTACTGGAGTCTTTCTCCCTTCCAGCAGTAGTCGGAATGAAATCTGTCTTGCCAAGTTTAACAAGTGTCCAGTGTTACTTCTCTCTGGAACAGGTAATATTGGTTGTGTAGGGCGCAGTGCATTATTAAAGCTTGTGAAGAAGGTGGATGTTATTCCATGCAGAGTGTACTTAGCAAACGTGAGAGAATGTACTCCTCAAGAGATAGCCGCAACTTAGCCTCTGCCTGTTATTATTTGTACATGTAAGCCCACCATTCTCAGATATTCTAATTTTTTTCAAGCAAAATCAGATTGGAATTTTTAAGTAAAATGTCCATACTTTTAAAATGATGACGCAAATTATCAAACACTATAATTACCAGATTAGTAAACACTGTGCATGCACATGCACCCCCCCCCCAATAGTTTTCTCAGTTATTATGGCAGGTGTGGATGAGAATGTGTGTGTGTGTGTGTGTGTGTGTGTGTATTTCAAAGTTCTTCAGGATTATAGGTAGCCAGAATAAAAAAAGTATTTTCTGTAATGTAATGTAAATTGCTAAACTCACTGTTGCACCATCTGAGACAATGTTACAGCCAGAATACCACATGTGAGATACCTGTTCTGTAAACTAATGGAGAAGTCCTATCTCTAGGGCTGTCAATTACCTTCAGCTCCTACAAAATTCACATGAAAAAAAAAAAAAATCTGTTTCCAAGACATGGATTATTTGTCTGAATAAATGGAAACATTATGCTCAACAGACACTGTTCCTATGGTGGCTGCCACCTCAGTTACAGTGTCACTGATATACTATGTGTATGCAAATTTTTAGTTTGGTTACATTTGACAAAAACCAGGACTTCTCTGTTTCCTTTATGTTAAACATTTTACATTTTGTTTTATTTCCAAATAAAGGATAAAATCACACTTAAGTACACATTTCAGTAAAAATTGTAACCCGAGTGAAATTTGTCCTGAATATTTTTCCATCTTCTGCTGAGGATTGCTTCTCCTTTCTTCTTGCCTCCCATCCTTAAAATGATAAGTACTCCTCTTTTCTTTCTTCATTCTCCACTTGATTTTTTTTCTTCTAAGCTCTTGTATGTCTCCCTCTTTTCATTTTCATTGGTTGTTATTAGAGTTTAAAAGTGTTTTATAACATAGCAGTGTTTACCAAAGAAGTCTCTTCCAGTTTACATCATGTTGCCATTATAGTTAAGGTTCTAAAGGAATGTTTTAAAATAACACATAACAATTTGGGGGAACAAGCTGTACTCCATATTGAATATTGTGGCTGGCTGCACAATATGTGTCCCACATGTCACCACAGGGTTGTTTAGATGAATGACCCCATCATTAGTTTGCTAGGAAAGTCTGGGTTGTTTTCAGTCAGCTAGAATATTGGTTCTCAAGTATTTGAATAAGAGGAAAGGACTGAAACTCAGTGCAGTAGTAAAGGGGGAAAAATCTGTGAAAAAGAAAGAGACAAAGCTGGGAATATGGAGGTGTCCATCTTTTGACTATATGAAAAGCCAGCTGGGTAAAAAGCAGACACATAGAACAGGGCAGAGCTAAAGGAATGCAAAAAAATATAGCTTTAGCCCTGAAGACACCATAAACCTCAGGAATAAACCTTTTCCTGGAACCTGCCCTACACCTATAATCTTAATTACATGGGACAATAAATAACTTTTATTACTTAGGCCTGTTGGACACCATAAACCTCAGGAATAAACCTTTTCCTGGAACGTGCTCTACACCTATAATCTTAATTACATGGGACAATAAATAACTTTTATTACTTAGGCCTGTTGGAGTTGAGTTTGCTGTGATTTGCAGACAAAAGCATTTAACCGAAATACACTCAATGGAAAGTCATTTAGAAATGTCTCCTAGGCCTGAAAAGTTTGACTATGGCCTGATTGAATATATCAATTCTTGCCCTAAAGATGTAGGCGGTGCTCAGTTTCCCTGGGCTAGGATTTCAGGACACACCTCTAGGTTTCAAGCCACTCCCCAAGGTCTCAGGATCCTCCCCTACAGGAAAGCTATTGTTGCCAGTTAGACCTATTTTTAGCACCAACAGGTGAAAATGAGACTGCAAGGGGCTGGCTTATGCAAACCCAGTGTCTGGGCATGCTCAGTAGATAAGGGTTATATAACCCTGGTGGATAAAGGACCTTTAACTAGAGGTGCTAGAGAGCACAGAATATTCTTGAATATGTCTCGTGCATATGATAGGATTTGACCAATGAGCATGCTCCAAGAAAAGACCAACTGAGCATGTGCAAGACTAATGTTACATAACTCCCTTAATTGAATATCCATTAGATAGCAAAACTATAAATGCCAAATCCCTGCAGAAGGCAGGGTTGTTGCTCTCTCTTTCCTAGAGCCAGCCAGCACTCTGCCTGTGGAGTGTGTCTTTCTTTTGGTATCAAACCTACCTTCAGCAAGCAGCTGCTCACTCTCTTGAGCCAGCCTATACAATGTGCTGAACTTTAAGTA
>NW_007734104.1:53070-54003 GCF_000696425.1 Galeopterus variegatus | reverse complement strand
CACACTCTCTCTGTGAAATCTGTATCTCTTATTCATTATATTAAACCTGTTCTCATTTTCTGCAGTGACTATGCTGTTGAATTCTTTCCTGTGGCAGAGCCAAGAACCTGGTAAGAGGATGGGGTGGGTTGAAGCTGACTACCAGGCCCCCTGGACGCTACCTCTGACATCACTTACTAGCCAAGTGGCTTTAACTAAGTTACTTACAGTCTCTTAATATGAAAGGGTTTTTTTTGTTTGTTTCTGTAAAATGGGTATTATAACATCTATTTTATAGAGTTGTTGGATTATTTGAAAAAAAATATGCAAATGTTTAGAAACTATATAGAATAATTGGTAAGAGATGACAGCAGTAAAGAAAGTATTTGAGCTTGGCCAGCCATGAAAGCAAAATAATGATAATTATTGCCAGAGCTCCTCTAGATTTTGGTCAAAATAGAGGTGTGTTTGCCAACCGATTGCTAGTAATCCTGTTCCCTTAGCAAGGACATCTGGAAGTCATTCATTCAACAAAGTTTTACTGTACATTTACTATGTACTACCCATCATTATAGATTTTAGAATTAGAGCAGTAAATACAATGGACAATATTTCCTGCTTTCATGAAGCTTGCGTTCCAATGGTAGTAGTCAGACAATAAAATGCACACATAATGTATCATAAGCTAGGTGGTAATGAGTAGTACAGAGAAAAACAAATCAGGAAAAAGGAATGGGTAGTTTGGAAGAAGACCAAGTTTTAACCTAATTGGGGAAGTGTCTTGCTGAAAATGGGCACTTTGTGTAAGGTCCAAAAGCAGGTGAGAGAGTGGGGGACAGGGTGACAAGCATCCAGGCTGAGTGTACAACCTGTGGGCAGGAGCATGCACAGTGAGTGTGAGGAACTCAAGGAGTTGACTGAGCAGGCATGAGATGAATTCTGAGAGGTAATGGT
>NW_007734104.1:49715-51435 GCF_000696425.1 Galeopterus variegatus | reverse complement strand
GAAAATATGGGTTCCTCCAACTTTAGATGCCTGAAGTAATAAAACAACTCTTAGTTACTAATCTGATGCTAGTTTATTTCCTACACACTTGTACATACTATATTTCTCTTCTTATCTAAAACTTATCTCATCTTTTCATTTTATTAGTTGGGTTCTGAAATAGTTCAATGTTGTATTTAAGTATAGGAACAATTTTATTTATTTTGTTGGAAAATCAAATATTTATTTTCATCTGTAGATATATAGGCCTTTCTGCTATTGAAAATTTTACTCCATGATTTTTTTTCTATATCCCCTCAGTTCTGGTATCTTGAGGTTTTCTTTTAAGAAATATTACTAGTTAGCTGTTGGACCCTAGGCTTATCTTTTATATCTTAATTTTTGTTCATATTTTATAACTCTTAATTGCTCTTCTACTTTTTGGGATTTTTCATGACTTTAAAAAAAACACTTCTATTATTTAAAATATGTACTTGTCAACTAAAGTTTTATTTAATCTAAAAATATTTCCTAACATTTGGGAACACAAACTGGAGTCAGATTGCTAGGTCCAAATCCAATTCTGTCATTTAATAGCCATTTAACAAGTTACTTATCTTCTCTGTATCTTGGTTTTCTAATTGGTAAGTTAGAGATAAAAATAGTTCTTGCCTCAAAAAATTATGTCAAGAACTAAGTAGTCAATCTAAGAAAAGTGCTTGGGACAATGACATAAAGCTCTTCCCAATAAATGTAACCTAATTATATTATAATTAAGTTGTTAAACAAATATTATTGAGGCTTATGATGTACCAGATATATTCTAGGTGTTTTAAATACATCAGGAGATAAAACATGTAAATGTCTCTGATACTGAGAAATTCACATTCAGTTTGGGAAAGTCAGACAAACCAAACATAATAAATGAATAAATTATGCAGTATGTTAGAAGGAGACACTGCTATTAAAAGAAGGAGGAAGAAGAGGAAGAGGAGGAGGGGAAGAAAAGTTAGAATGGTACAAGGGAGATGAGGACTCCAGGAATGTATGATGGGCAGGGGCAAGAATGCAACTTTACATATTACATAAGGCAGTCACAGTAGGCCTCATATTTAAGGTTTTATTTAAGCATTGACTTGAAGAGGGTTATACAATGCAAAATCAGAATGTGTATTGGGACAGATGGAACAGATCTGTCCTGTCCCAGGCAGATATTGTCCTAACATCCCTTCTGACTTGGCATTTGTCTCAAATATTTCATGTTATAATGAAGTGTTATTATTAATTATGGCATTAAAGTGAGCTTGCCTGGGTTGGATGGATCTCTACTTTGCACTTCCAGCATTTTGCTAGGCCTCATCTAGACAAGCCTGGGTCTCATAAGCAGTGAGCAGAGTCCTTAATTTAGCCTGAGGTTAAATATCAATGATAGGGGTAACACTAACCCATTTCTCATTTTTACAGTCCTTTCCAGATGCAGAGTGACTAACACTGACCTTTCAAGGTCAGCGTACTAGTGCTTGATGATAATACAAAGGCCCCAAGGCAGGGGTGTGGGAGTAGCTTCCTCCTTTAGGTAGGAGGAAAGGCTTGATGCCACTGGCCCTTCTGACCACTTGGTGACTATGTGTGCAAGCTCTAAAATATGTTATTAGAGACATAGATGGCCGAGAAACTGATTACACATTGTTACCAAAACCCCAAGGGTCCATTTGCTCACCGCTTAATAGCCAATAATTGA
>NW_007734104.1:46552-49318 GCF_000696425.1 Galeopterus variegatus | reverse complement strand
TACACATTGTTACCAAAACCCCAAGGGTCCATTTGCTCACCGCTTAATAGCCAATAATTGACAGACAAGTGTTGGTGTAAGGAAAGGTAGCCTTTCATCAGAGAGCCGACAGCCTGGGGAAATAGTGGACTCAGGTCTCAAAGACAATCTCCACTTTTCCCAGACTTGCCAAAGGGTTTTACAAGGACAGGTGGTGGGGTGCTGATTCATGGCGATCTAAGCAGGGACGTGTAGGCATAATCCGAAAATTGCAGATAAACATCAGAGAACTTCTCGGGTGGGAGCTGATTCATGGTGACCATCCTCTATGAAGTCAAGTCCTGGATTCAGTTCCTGCTAACCTCAAAAAGATCTAGTTAGTAAGCTAGTAAAGAATGGCCACCTGGGTTAATAATTTCTTCTATAATTATTCTATGTACAATGTGAGCAAAAGTCATTATGTTCTAGCAATCATGTGAACAGGAATCATTATAGTATAATGTCCAGCTATAAGCTATGCAGTTCAGGTTACAAGAATAAGAAAAAGAACCTTTTAACTTAGAAGTTTAACTTCCGTTCAGCCTGATGCAACATCATAATCATGCACTAGGAATATTTCGTCGAAGTATATTATATTTTATTGACCAGGTAATAAAAATAAGGGTGATGTTTATATATCAGTTATTTGTTATTTATCCCATCTTTTCTATCTGTTATGGGAATAATTATGTTCTAAAAAAATTTCAGTAGAAACTGGTGTATATAATTTTAATTATCTTAGAGCATCTTCTCACTCTGAAGTATCCAGATTTGAACAGCAAATTCTATGATCACTGCATTTGTATGTGAATTTCCTGATCCTTACATTAGAGCAGAAGTCAACAAACTAAGGCCCTCCCATTTTTTGTGTGCAGTCCATGAACTAAGAATTATTTTTACCTTTTAAAATGATTTGAAAAAGAACAAAAAGAATAATTACATTTTGTAACACATGAAAATTATATAAAGTTCAAACATGCCCATAAGTAAAGTTTAATTGGAACATAGCTTTGCTTGTTGATTTATGTATTGTGTATGGCAGCATTCCGAAGACAAAAGCTGAGTAGTTACTACAGACATTGCACAGCTTGCAAAGCATATACATGAAGTATTTACCCAACCCTTTACAGAAAATTTTGTCTACATCTGTTCTAGAGGATTCAGATTCCTGTAACAGTGATCTTTCACTATACATTAATAAATAATCATATCATCCATGTGATGTTGGTTAATTTGATTCTGTCCTGTAAGAAAAATTTGGGTGCTAATATATAAAATGATTGAGATTGCAAATATGAAAGCCAGTATCTGATTCTTGGTAGGTTTCCCAAAGTTTGATAAGGCATTTGATAAGGCTTCCTGGGATACTGCATAGTAGACTTTTCCTGTATCATCCAATGATGCTTTTTTATGATTTAAATTTGTTTTCTATTTTTTCATTACACCACTTACAGAGATATTCCAAGCATCACTATTTGAAAACTCACAGCACTGAAGTGCCTTAGGACGACAGGTGTGTTATATTACTAAGCTCGTGAACAGGTGTTGTATGTGCTACTGCAAGATAGCCTAAGTCCCATTATTCGTGCACTATTTAAAATAAGAGTAGGTTAACAAGGCCTGTGAGGCATTTCATGGAAAAATATTTTTATTTTCAGGAGTGGAGAGGAAAAAAATAGACTTCTTTGTTGGATGGTCTTTTACATTTAGGGCAGCATGGGTTCAATATTATAAATTTTCCATCTGTTTGAATGCCATTCCAGCTACTTTATGTTTAGCTAATTAAAATTAAGTGTGAAGTTGTGCCATTATTGTGTAGATATGGCATCATTCAAACAACTGATTTTGATAATTAAGAAAAGCAACTTCAGTTTAGAAACTGATTCTAAGGCCCAAAGCATAGAGAAAAACTGGAACAATAATCACTTCAGTCACTTATTCTAACACAGGTTCAGCTGTCAACATGTTACGTTGTTAATAGTAGTTGCAGGGGTGGGGAAGTCTATACTAGAATTTTCTAGTATATTTGACCATAATGTGCAAGAAAACAAGAAGTTACATTGATCGCACTATTTCAGGATGCTAGGTTACTTTATATAATCTGTCTACAACAATTTGAAACACATGACTTAAATATGTCTGGCACTGTCCTTCAATAATCACAGCTGCTAATTATTTCAGTGTCTATTATATATGCAGTCGTTATAAACCTGGGCTCTGACCCACATTGCTAGGATTTGTTCCTAACCCTGCCTCTTAATGTCTGTGAAGACTAGAGGCAAATAATCTCCCTGTAACTTCATCACTTGTACATGTAAATAGTTTGTAAGGATTAAGTGACACAATGCAGGTTAAAAGATGAAAGAAATTGTAGCATAATTGTTATCATTACTTCAGTTTTCATCTACACAACCATCCTTCAAGGTAGGAATATCACTTATTTTACAGACAAGGAATCTTATGATAGCGAAGGAACCTCATAATTAGAAAAGTACAGTTTCTAAAAGTCACATGGAGGATTCAAAGACAGAACAGTCCTGATAAAATTCCCATTCCTTCTTCCTATTTCAGCCCATTGACTCTTTTACAGATTAATCTGTTCATATAAGCAATAATGTTGGTGGCTCACACAAAGATTTACGGTACCTAACCTGGTTTTCAACTCCCCCCAAATTCATTTAAATTCTGATTTTAACAGCTTATTGGATAAATTTGATATTATCAGGAGGTTTTGGAATTTAACCCCCC
>NW_007734104.1:44326-45883 GCF_000696425.1 Galeopterus variegatus | reverse complement strand
CCCCCCTTTTTTTTATAAAACAAAAGGTATTATGGAATTTTACACAGATGGAGTTATTTTTTGTTCAGGGTAGCTCCCAGTACTACTCAAATTACACACCCTGCAAGCCAAAAAGATCACCCATATATCTCTCTGTTAGAGGAAGGAAAAGAACAAAAAGAACGTTAGAGTAAGTTCTTAGGAATATCCTAACTGAAGGCTTACTTGGAATTCAAGAAGCAAGCAGAAAGCATTTGAATGCACTTTAACAGATAATTGCTACCAAATAATTCATGGGTGCAGAGCAATACCCAAGGAGAAAATACCACTAGTTATAACCTAGTAAATTAAAACCAAGCAGTCTACGTGCCTGGTATCATGTTTAAGATTAATTGGATCATAGCAGAAAGTGCACATTATGAAGATCAAATACTAAGAGAAAAGTCATAAAGTTTGCAAACATATCAGTGTATCTTCATCCCTGCAGATTCCTCTTATTTATTGTCAATGTAAACAGATGTTAATGGCATTGTAAGAGCTTTGGAGAAAGAAAGCAAGAGAGAGAGAAGAGAGATAATTTCCCTGAAATAGAAGGAGAAAAATGAATAGCAGAGCTAATCCTATAGCTTAGATTTACAAAAGCATATTTTCTAATCTAAAACCAAAATTGATTTATTCTCTCTACATTAGGTCTGAAAACTCATTGCAAATTCTGAGGACAAAGGCATGGGATGGTGTTAGGAGAGAAGGAGGAGGGATGGGGAAGAAAGGGAGGTGGTTTGGATTATTGCACCTATTCATTAGCTAATGATGTCACATTTAGTTGGCTGAGAAGTATAATTTTCTTTTAATTATGCTATTTTGAATAAAACAGCATTGCTTTAATAAGGTTTTGCTATAAAACATTGATGTAAAGGATAAATGAAAAAGTACTATTTAATTCATATAGGACTCAAATATTTCTTTCTTTTTCTAGTGAGTACTATATCATACCTCCATGGTAGTTCCTGTCATTCTCAATCACACTGAATTATTGAGGGAGTCTATCTTATCCCAGACAATAAGCTCCATGAGAGTAGAAACCATGCATATGTCTTTGTATGTCCAGTATAGATCATTACTGTTCAATATATATTTAAGGAATATAAAACTAACAATCGTGAGACTGTCCATAATTCACTTAGAATAGGGTTGCTCAACCTTGGCACTGTTGGCACTTTGGACTGGATAAGTGTTTGTCATGGGGTTTGTCTTGTGCTACTCAGGATGTTTAGCAGTGTCTTTTACCATTATCCACCAGATGCCAGCAGCACCAGCTTCCAGGCCTGAACATCAAAAACGTCTCCAGATATAGCTAAATGTCCTCTGTGGGGTAAAATCACCCCAGTTGAGAACTCATGACTTAAGAATTAACTTTTCTTTTTAATATGTTAGATTGGGTTGCATTTTCCATTTATTCCTGTTGCTGCTATCCATTTCCTCTCATACACCACACATACACACACGAACACACACACACACACACACACACACCCCTCTCTGAAATCCATATTGCTGTAACATGCTGCCCTGGTTGGG
>NW_007734104.1:34876-43663 GCF_000696425.1 Galeopterus variegatus | reverse complement strand
TTTTCTTTTCCTTATTCAGGGAGCTTTCAGTAATATACAAAAATTAATATGAACATGCTGACCCTTAGAAAGAGCTTGAATTTCATACATACTTGGTATAAAAATGAGTTGGATAAACCTATATGAGTGGAGTTGGGTCACAGAAGCTAATCACAAGTAGGTAGAGAAAAGGGAGCTCCCTATACCTCACACTAAGCCGTGGCTAATGATGCTACCAGGAAAATGCTTGACCCACCCAGAATCCGGAGACCCTGGAGAGTTGTACATAACATAAGGAGGGATGTGTATAAACATTTTAAGACCTTTAATTTTTGGCTGCCCAAAATTTCATTATTTTTTTTGGTGAAATTTCATCACAAGACCAAAATACAGAGGAGGAGCCATTTCTCTACCACCAGAAAGACTGTGAAGACCTTCTTTCAGAGGATCAGGAAGCATCTTTTGGAGACTGGGAGCACGTTGACTAGTCCACAAAGAGCATTCAGGAAAGAAAAGGCAATGGCCTGATGGTGCAGTAAAAGGATGGCGGTGAATGTCATGTTCCAAAGGGCCATCAGGTGTCTGGGATTAAGGAACAGAGGGACAGGAAGCCATGAGCAGGAAGGCAGCAGGATGACAGGAAGCCAAATTAGCACAGACAGTTTGCAGGGGCTGAAATGGATGGAAATCTCACAAAGGATTCCGGTGTGGGATCTGCATCTGAAAGGGAGCAGTGATTGTGCAGGTGCAGGCACTCCCTGCCTGCTGGAGAGCAAATCTTAGTCAGTCACCTCCTTCTCCAAGGATGGGAAGGAGAAAGAAAATATTAAATCGGTTCAATAGAGATTAATTCACTATGATTCACAGTTGAGGTTGACAAAAAGCAGAACTTGGTCCCATTCCACATAGGATTTATGCCAATAATCCGAAGTCCATTAATCGTTAGGTAATGTATCAATGTATGTAACAGTGTTAACAAATTTAAGCAGAAAATTGTATTATCCCAATAGCTGCAAAGACTTGTTTTATGATTTAACACTCATATATGATGGAAACAAACAAAATTCATATAGAATATTCATTAAAAGACCAATAAAGGATATTCAACAAAATCACACAGAAAATAGCTTACTTAATAGCATTGCCTTATAAGTAACCCACAAAGTCAGGATTCTCATAACTCTGGCATTATTCAAAATTATACTGGAGCTCAAAAAAAAAATGTAATAGAAAGTAAGCCAAATAGGAAAAATAAATATAAAAACTAGAAAGGAAAAAAATACTTTTCTTTTTTTTTTTTTTTTTGGTAGATTAACACAGGTTGGGTGCTAGAAGTTTTCACAGGGATAGAGAGTTTAGGTTCTGCTAATATGGATCAGATCAACGAAATTTACTGAGCTTTTCTCTATATAACTATGACAATCTCTAAACTAGATGCTGAATGTACACAGTCACAAAGGTGAACAGGCACTGCCCTCTAAGATTCCATGTGGCACAGAGGTTAAGGGCTTCCTTGATTAAGACCTTGAGTCAGAGAGACTTCCAAATCTTAGTTTTGTCACCTAAATAACTGTGATCTAGGTTCAAGTTAAATAACTTCTTCAAGCCTCAGTTTCCTGGAGTTGAAATTGGAACAGGATGATTCATGAACATGTCTGTTGTCAACTTTATTATCTAAGATTGGCTAGCATTAATTCAAATCTCTCACCTCTGTTGGATTCATATATTTTCCTTTTTTGGTTACGATATTATTTTTAGCACAGACCTCAGTGCCAAGTTATATTGTAAAATTACATGTTCATGTCCATTAAAAAGAGTCGTTTTTAGTCATTTAATGTGGTTTGCTACAAATTCACTTTACTTTATATTAACATCATGACACCTGATTTCTGTTATTAGTGTATTTGTTTGTTTTTTAACACTTCACATGTATTTGTATGGTGAACATTACCACTGTATTTTGGCATCCCCCCATTACCTACCAGGGAATTTCTGAGAAAATACAGAAAAAAGGATATATTTTCTTTTTAGAGACTGTGAATGAATGGATGAATGAATGAATAAACAATAGGTATTCCACTAGGTTCATTACAATAGTTTTCTCAAAACTTATATTTGAGAGTATCACTGAAATACTAATTCCAATAAAATATAAAATCATCTGCATCATTTTACAAACTTGAACTTTTACAAAATTGAAATGACAGAATTAATACTAGATATAATACAAAACTATTTTTCAGTCTATTATTTAATTGTATTTATTTTCTAATTATAAAAATTAAATGTAATTGATTATAATTAAGATGAGATATTGGTCATTAAATTCTCAACCCTAAGAGTCTAAAACTTTCAAAATAATTTTAAATAATAAAGATATTTCCTTCCTGTATTTTAGTGAATAATAAAAATATCTCTAGGGAAATAAGTGAGCAGAGAATGATATCATACAAAGACAGAACCAAGATACTCAAGAGTGGAGTAGATTTTTTGCTTTGGTAATGTATGATTTTGTCTCATGAAAATTTAGAGAACTAGAAAAAGAGAGCAGAAAAACCTGTAAAAGTTTATTTATATTTTTCCTCTCATTGTTGTTTACCTAGAGAATGAAAAAAAAAAAAAAAAAAAAAGGGGGGGGAGGAAATACAGGCAAGGAGGGGGACTTCAGGCCACCTCTCAGGCTCATGTCCACTTTGCTGTTGGCAAAGATGGGTCTTCCTTCGAATGGCAGCAAATGTGCATGGACTGTCTGCACTTGCAGGCACATGGGCAGAAGAAGGGGTGCTCGGCACAGAATTCCAGGATGCAAGCAGTCTGTGAAGCTGTTCTGCCCGGATTGTGTTATATTCAACGTGCATATTCCTATTGAATTCTAAAAAGTGCTTGCCCAGAGCCTCACTCTCAGTCCCAGCAATGGCAGCCTCTGTCCATGGTTAGGTCATACATCCATAGCAGATCTCAACCGTTCTTATGTTAGTCTGGTATACTCCTGTCTTACACACTGTCACAGTGGTTCAGGATGCCTTAGTTTTGGATGGTGGTGGGACACAGCACATGAAATCTAGAACACTTTCTTACTGATAGCTCTGTGGGAGAGAAGGCTGCCACGTGGGGAGTTGTGCTGGGAGCAAAGAATAACAGCAAGCTGGAACTGGAGTAGGTGGTTTATCTATATACGACAAGCAGGAGAAGGGTATCTGGATTTGGAGGCTTCCTGTGGATTCAGTATTTTGAATAATTCCATGGGCCCAAGGAAAAAGGAACCATCCCTAGATGTTTGAAATTTGGGGACCTCTGGCAATTGGGTAAGTATGGTGAACCCAAGAGTGTTAAAGCCCAGGAAGGGAAGTGGTTGAGGTGAGCCCTTAGTGAACTGCCCAAGAAGAGGAATTAAGGGTTCTTAGCCATGATCTCAGACCCGAGTCAAAACAGCACTTGTGAAATATTATATTACACACATGTGGTTTGTATTTGGAATTAGATACAAATTGTCTATAAACGCTAACTCTATCAAGAGTTTGGCTTTATATCTTAAATCATGATCTCTGCTATCATTGCCTTTGGCCAGGGGTTGACAAGCTATGGTTCACAGTATAGTATTTCCTGTATAACCCCATCATCAACATGCCCCACCAAAGTAGCACATTTGTTACAATTGATGAACCTGCATTGACACATCATTATCATCTAGGGTCCATAGTTTACTTTAGGGTTTACTCTTGGTGTTGTAGCATCTTTATGTATCATACAGAGTAATTTCACTGCCCTAAAAATCCTTTGTGCTCTACCTATTTATCTCTCCTTCACCCTGACTCTTAGAAGCCACTGACCTTTGTATTGTCTCCATAGTTTTGCCTTTTCCACAGTGTCATAGAGTTGAAATGATACAGTATGTTTCCCTTTACTTAGTAATATGCACTTAAGTTTTTTTCATATCTTTTTCAGGGCTTGACAGCTCATTTCTTTTTAGCACTGAATAATATTTTGTTTTCTGGATGTTACCCTGGTTATCAATTTTTCACTTACTGAAGGACATCTCAGTTGCTTCCAGGTTTTGGCAATTACTAGTAAAGCTGCTATAAACATCTGTGTGCAGATTTTTGTGTGGACATAGTTCTCATCTCCTTTGGGTTAATACCAAGGAGTGCGATTGCTGGATCATATGATAAGAGTATGTTTAGCTTTGTAAGAAACTGCCAAACTGTGTTCCAAAGTGGCTGTGACATTTTGCACTCCCACCAGCGATAAGTAAGTGTTCCTTTTGTTCCACATCCTCACCAGCATTTGGTGTTGCCAGCATTTTGGCCATTGTAATAAGTGTGTAGTAGTATCTCATTGTTGTTTTAATTTGCGTTTCCTTGATGACATATGATGAAAAATATTTTCACATGCTTATTTCCAAGTAACGTTTGGTTTTATAACTTTTACACACAAAGATGTGACTTATTAAACAAATGACCACATGATTTCTTAACAGCAGTGGGGGGTCATTATGATGTGGGTTATGTGGTTTTGTGTGTCTGTGTACATGCATGTACATGTATAGTACATGTATGCAAGGTATAACCAGAGGCCTATGCTCCAGAACCCTCTACCTTAATAGACCAACTGAATCCAGCACTCTGATTGTATGCTCAATGTTTAATAAATATTAACATGCATGTACATGTATAGTACATGTATGCAAGGTATAACCAGAGGCCTATGCTCCAGAACCCTTTACCTTAATAGACCAACTGAATCCAGCACTCTGATTGTATGCTCAATGTTTAATAAATATTAGGTATTTAGCATGCCTTATTATTTATTCAACTTATTATATTTTTAGTATTGTATGTAATTCTAATTTTCTGTCATATCCCAGCACTGAGATAACCTAGATATAATGATGCAATACTACATTGCTAGAAAACAGTTGTTTCTGTTCATTATTCATTTGTTCATAATTTTAAAGACATGTTATTGATTTTTTTTAACACAAGTTTTTATTTCAACTGTTTTGTTTTACTGGAATAGTTGTTTATGACAATCTTAGTACCTGGTAGTTGGTAAAGCATTCTTTGTAAAATAAAATATGATGCTTTGCTTTCAGATATTTTTATAATCAATTGTGCTTGATGTTTTTAAGAGAGACGTAATTACATCAAAATGAAATCTACCTTGACGTGAAGTAGATAGTCTTTACATAAGGGTACTTTAAATAGCTTATGGACAAATTGAATTAAAAGATAATGCAAATCCTTCCATTAACTTTTTGATGAACTTGTATTTGAAAATTATGTTTTCTAAAAAAATTTCAAAAAGTAAAGTATAGATATACCTCTCAGACCATTTTTATGTCTAATTCAGTAAAAAAAAAATAAATACCCAGACATGGATAGACATCTTTTTACACTGAGCATCACAGATTTGGTATGATGCTGGATAGTCCCTATTGGGATAATGTGGGTTTGTCTGGAGAAGGTGTGGAGAATATTTCAATATACAGGTAATTCTAGTCTGTACTATTCCTCACTAACTTTTTAACTGGGGTTGGAAAATTTTAAAAAGAAAAGAGAAATCATTTCTTAAAAATCTTGGAAGAAAGCAGACTACAACCAATCCTGACTACCTTGAAACTGATGTGTCAGCAAACAGTAGGGTATCCAGGACCCAGACTCAGGCCATTTTCACTAAATTACTAATTGTAGCAGAGTTCCTAGTGTGAATCTAGTGCTTATTATTCTGTGGCATTAATAAATCAACTTATCTAATGACAGCTATGAAAAATTATATTTTTCTTTTATAAAAAAGTTCTCAAAAAATATGAATAGTTGGCAAATTAAAAAAAAAATAGTTGCAAATCAAATTCTAGCAGATTTTTTGAACTTGACCTTTCCTTTTCCATTCCCCTGACATCTGAAACTGTAAAGTATGCATAGCACTTACAGAAAAACATGTCAAGACCACGTTAAGGAAAAGTGGTTAGTCTCACCTCCTTGTCCCTTCAAAAAAACACTTCTTTTTATCGCCCAATCAATGAAGTACAAGTTTTCCAGCTAGTCAATTTCCCTTACACATATTTCACTCTAAAACCAAATGTCTGGCATTATTTTGCTAAGAAGGTTACCCTTACCATCTTTCATTTCTAAGTATGGTTGCCATGAAAAGAAAATAGGTTATGAATTACTACCTCTGATGATTTGAGTTAATGTAGTGCTGTGCTATAAAGGGTGTCATGGAGTGTTTCTTTGATAATTGTTCCATTCTATAGGGAAGTTGAGTAAGTGAATTATGTATGAGAAATACAAATTCTGATACATTCCAAAATAAATTTAATTTTTGAATTAAGCATTTATTCATTTTAAAAACTAATGAGAACTTACTGCGTTCTAGAGACAATACTGAGAGCACAAAGATAAATAAAACAGAGATCCTACGCTTTAGGAACACACAGCAGAATAAAGGGAAGATAAATGTGACTTATCCAAGTACATGTGATAATACATGATGTGTTTATTAATACAAGTACAAGGTCAAGTAGACTGAAGTTAACTGCCAGAGGTGAATGGGAAATTCAGAATGTGGACATTAATCAGAATAAAACTGAGACAGAGTGAATTATAAGGAAAACAGGGAGCCATGCAGTAACTTAGGGCTTGTGATAGCTCAATGTTGCAAGCATTTTGGCTTGCTGCACAGCAGTTTATAAGATGTTCAACACCAGCAGATGAAGCCAGCTATCATTTACTAATCCTTCAGGTCTTAAACACCTTTTTCCCTTTGTCTAAGGTCCCCATCCATTGCCCTCTTATATTGCCTTTAATCATAAGATGATTATTACATCTTCCATAATTGCCCATCTCCCTGATAGACTGTAGGTCCCATGAGGGCAGGGGCTATGCTATCTTGCTCAACAACGATTCCCCATATGTCCACAGCATCTGGTAGGATTTCAGTGATATTTCTTAAGTGTCCTATTAAAAAATAACAGTGAAAAGATCTTTTAGGAACATGGAGAGTTACATATAGTTTTCTGAAGGCATTTGCTTTCTGAACAGATAATTGTTGTTGAGGAGGATACACAATGGAAAGAAGGTGATGGGAGGAAGATTAAACCAGAGTTAGGGAATCCAGTTAATACACCAGAAGGAACCCAAATAGTAAAAGTTGATTTGTAGACTAAAATTGTTTAAAACAAAAAACAGGCAAAGCAACGGGTCTTTGTTTTGAAATGCTAAGCTGAGAGACAGGGTCTGTCTGCATGGTTCACCAGTGGATTCCCAGGGGCTACTGAAGGACCCGCAGCATGGAGAGCACTCATTAAATATTGTCAGATGAAGGAATGAAAATGATAATTGACATTTATCAAGGCCTCACTCTGTTCTATCTGTTATCTGTTTTTATCCTCATCAATTCTAGGAATCTCAGGCAAAGAAAGTAAAAAATAATAGGCACAAGTTTTCCCAGCAAGGTAAGGTTGGAGCTGGGATCTAAAAGTAAAGATTGCAGACTCCAAGTTTAAGTTATATCCCACTAATTCAAGTTCAGATGTCCATTAATTTTCATATCTTTACTGTATTTTAACCTATCATTACCAAAGCCTAGGTAGGCTTACGCATTACTCTGATATATTTTTGTAGGTACTGTGTAATTTACAATTGATCTGCATTGCCCACTATTCCAGTTACTAAGGCTGTGTAACAAATTATCACTGCATGTGACTTACAGCAATGACAACATTTATTTTATTCATTAATCAGCAATTTGGGCAGGTTTTAGCAAGGATAGCTCCTCTCAGCTCTACTTGTTATCAGCTGTGAGTTCTTAGCTGGGACCGTCAGCTGGAAAAACTACTCTCTCTCAATGTGGCCTGGGCTTCCTCATAACGTGGGGGCTGGATTCCAACTATATTGCCTTGTATAACCCAGACTCAAATGCCACGCAGCACTCCATGACCATATTCTACTCATTGGAACGAGTCATTAATGCCAGCCAATGTTCAAGGGGAGAAAAAAAAAAAAAAAAAAAAAACGCTCCATCTTTTGATGGAGAAGTTGCAAAGCTTAGAAAGCATGTAAGACAAGATATATTGCTGTGGACATTTTTTAAAAATACAATCTGCCCCATCCATGAAAAATTGGGAAATTCCTTTAGAAAATGAATATAGATTCTTTACATTCACAGAAAAAAGTAATCCTTTATAAGTACTAATAATATCAATTACTTAGGTTTATTCATCATTTATACAGTGCTAGCATTCAATTAATCCTTATCCTACAACTGTGAGGTAGATCCAGTCATTATCTTCACTTAACAGTGGCAGAAACTGAGGCACAGAGAAGGTCAGCAACTTGTCCAGTGTTGTACAACTAGTAAGTGATGCAGCTGACAGTCAAGCCCAGGCAGTTCACTTCCACTCTTAGATCCTACATTCCAGTGCCTTTCTAAGAGGAGCCACAGAAGAAATAGGTATTTCTTACTCTACAGATTATTTTGATAGTTTGATCTATTTTCATGTGCACATTCTCTCTGGTCACAGGTTTTAGGCCTCATAAGCTAGTTTGATTGTAATGGAATTATGCCCATTTAAAATATCTACAAAAAAACTCAATCAAGCAACTGCATTTCATATATTTTAGCAAAGAGACTGCCATTCCTTAGGAAGTGTTAGCAGCAAATATACAGTTCATTAACACTCAAAATGAAAACAAATAATTAAAAGTGGAAGATATGGAGAAAGTGTACAAGATATATTTAAAATGTTTTTTTTTTCTAAAAACAAAAGTTGTTTATTATAATGGATTTAAACTCTTTACTTCATAACCT
>NW_007734104.1:31905-33688 GCF_000696425.1 Galeopterus variegatus | reverse complement strand
AGAGAAAGTGTACAAATATATTTAAAATGTTTTTTTTCTAAAAACAAAAGTTGTTTATTATAATGGATTTAAACTCTTTACTTCATAACCTAACCATGCTTATATGAAAATAGCAGTATATGTTAAAGAAACAGTCAGGAAATATATAAATAAAATAAAGGTATATTCTAATTGTATTCAAAATGGCCTAGGAATACTTTCTTGAAATATCTGCTCATTCAAGATTCAAATATTTAGTCAAGTCTTCTGAGTTAATGCTGGGTGGCCTCAAATGCAAATACTAGTTTATTTTCTGTCTACATGGTATGATCCTCCATCAAAGCAGTACTACAATTTCAAAGAGATACATTATTAAAACTATTAAAATCTGAAAAGTTGACATCATTGCAAAAAAAGTTACCTTTCCAGTTTTTCAGCACTTAGTCATCATTATTATTATCATAATAAGATATCATTTAATGAATGCTTTTTGCCTCTGACACCTACATAAAATAAAGGGAAATAGTCTTTGCCTTCTAAATTTTTATGCAAAATGGGCACGGTTATCTGTAAAAATTTTGAAAGTGTTCATGATGTTTATGAGCATCTTTTCTAAAACTTTTGTGTACATGAGCTAATAAGAAAACGAAAACTAAACTTTGGGCCTATTACCAAACAATTTGATTATTTTATCTGTAGTTTATCAAATGCCCAACATGAAACATTTATCACCTGTGGTTTGAGATTTAAATACTAATGTAAAATATATTGTTTTAGCTTGACATAAATATGTTATGTTAAATGGGTTAACATTGATTAACATATGTTGGTTGTATTTCAAAATGATATAGCCCTCTTTAAAATGTCAAATTGTTGAGTCATTTTTAGAATATTTCAGTAATTTATTCAGACAACCTGGGTTGTAGGTGGGATGGATGATAAAAAACATCTGGATCAGCTATTCTGCCATCAAGATATATCATCATAAAAGAGAGAAGTTGATATATACCCAACTTCATAAAATTTTGGAATGACAAAGTACCACGAAGATTATATAACCAAACTGTCATATTTTATAGATGAGTAACATGAAGCCAAAATAATGACTTACCCAAAGTCACACATTTAGTTAGGTGTTAAAATCATTCTAGAACCCAAGTCTCTAATTTCCTATTCAAGGGTTTATCTACTATGCCCTGACATCTGGAATATGTGTTACACGAAAACCCAAAAAGCGTACTTCTTCTAGTATTGCATTACTTGCTCTGGGGAAAAACAAACAAACAAACAAAAAGAACAAAACATACTCACACTTTCTATGAGATATTATCCTCAAAAAGGCACCAAGAAAGAATCTGACAAAGTAAATCCCAAAGCAGTAGTTAGTCCCACTAATAAACAAGAGTAAATTTATGTATGACCTACAACACTGGCCCTTAAACATTTTCCCAGTATAAGCACTGATGTTCAAAAATTGTAATACACTGAATAATGACCACCTAAAGACATTAAGTTGTAATGCCTCATAGCTGTGAATATTGCCTTATTTACAAAAAGTGTCTTTGAAGATGTGATTAAGTTAAGAATATTGAAATGAGGAGATGACCCTGGAATATCTGGGTAGACCCTAAATGTCATCACATGTATCCTTATAGGAGAGAAGCAAAGGGAAATCAGACAGAGAAGGCAATGTGAGGCGGGAGGCAGAGATCGGAGGATGTGGTCACAAGCCCAGGGTATTAGTCAGAGTTCTCCAGAAAGACAGAATGATAGGAAGTGTATGTACAGACCAGGTACTCCAAAA
>NW_007734104.1:30725-31789 GCF_000696425.1 Galeopterus variegatus | reverse complement strand
ATTGCCTTATTTACAAAAAGTGTCTTTGAAGATGTGATTAAGTTAAGAATATTGAAATGAGATGACCCTGGAATATCTGGGTAGACTCTAAATGTCATCACATGTATCCTTATAGGAGAGAAGCAAAGGGAAATCAGACAGAGTAGGCAATGTGAGGCGGGAAGCAGAGATCGGAGGATGTGGTCACAAGCCTAGGGTATTAATCAGAGTTCTCCAGAAAGACAGAATGATAGGAAGTGTATGTACAGACCAGGTACTCCAAAAAGTTTGTGGAAAAATTAAATTAATAGATAATATGAATCTTTCCACAAACCTGTTGAAGACCTCGTGTGTGTGTGTGTGTGTGTGTGTGTGTGTGTGTGTAGAAAGAGACTTACTTTAAGGAATTGGCTCACATGATTGTGAAGCCTTGGTGAGTCCAAAATCTGATGGGGGAGGCCAGCAGGCTGGAGTCTTGGAAAAGAGTTACAGTTTGAGGTCAAAAGCAGTCAGGCAGGAGAACCAGGACAAAATGATATTGCAGATAAAGTCTGAAGGCCATCCACTGGTAGAATTCCCTCTTGTGAGGGAGATCAGCCTTTTGTTCTCTTTGGGCCTTCAACTGATCGGATAAGACCCACCCACATTATAGAAGGATAAAAATTTCTAAACCTCATTGGTGATTTTGAACTATGAAAACTGCAAGAAGTATACCCATCAGACTGGCAAATATGAGGCCAGGCCTTACCATATATTGGTGCAGATATAAAAAATTATTATCCCCATGTACTGTGGTGGGTGTATAAATTGTTACAAACACTTTGAAAAAGGATTTGCAATTATCTAGCACTTTTGAAGATGTCCATAACCAATGTCCCAGTAATTTCACTTCTAGGTGTATGCCCTAGAGAAGTTCCTGTACATATGTGCTGGAACATGTTTACAAAAATATGTATGTCACTATTGTTTGTAACAGTGAAAAACTGGAGAAAGCTATTGAAAAATGTGAAACAAGTTTTTTTTTACTTCAGAATTTCTTATAACTTATAATATTTAAGTATGAATTATAAATCTCCAAAAGAAGT
>NW_007734104.1:25197-30055 GCF_000696425.1 Galeopterus variegatus | reverse complement strand
CAAAAGAAGTATATTCTATGAAGATTATTCTAAGAATATTTGGTTGAATAGTCATTTTTATGTCTTTTTTTTTATTGCAGAGAATGTTTTGAGACTAATATTTAAAGGGAATAAATTTGGAATTATTGACCTAAAAGGGTTCTGACTGAGGATTTGGGTTTAACCCCCATTTTATGGTTGATGGAGGCAAAAGCAGGGATTTGGAGTCAGGTAGATGTAGGGTCACATTTGGGCAGCTATTATGGTGATGTTAGATAACTGAGATGTACATATAGGTATATCTGTAACATTGGGGTAGTAATATAACATAGAAAGTTATTTGGGGGATGACACGTAAGAATACATTAAAATAATTAAGCTCAGTGCCTGCTAGATGGTTGATGTTTTAATAAGTAATAGCTTCCAGGACGATGACAATGACAATGATGATGATGATGATGATGATGATGATGATGATGACGACGACGACAACGATGATGATGATGATGGTGGTGATGGTAAAAAAAAAAAAAGAAAAAAAAACAATTCTGACAACAAAATACAGTATCTCATATGCCAGGAATGAATACTGGGATCCTATTTGTCCTTCATATAGCAGCATTTTTGGCACCAGACACCTGCCACTACCCTATCCTCATTTTCCTGGTTCTACTGAATATTAACTTCTAGTGTTCTCTTTGACTGATAAACTTGAATCATGACTTCTTGACTTCTCGAATCATGACCAATCTCGTTCCCTGACGGGCTCCTTCCAACTTCTTCCTTGGGTAGCACATTTTCCCCGTTATTGCTATCTTCAGATATTTCTTCAGAACGGACAGATATCCTGGAAGAATCACAAGGAATGGATCTCCTAAGTGTTCAAAGAAATAAAAGCTACAAATTTGATGCATTGATAATGATTGAAGCACATATGACTATCTATAATTTCAATATGGCAGAGCAAATAATACTTGTCATCTTTCTTGAAAACTCCGTGTTCTCCCACTTTGCAGCCATGAAGAGAAACGTACCATCATACGAGTACAGTTTCAATTTAAGCAGAGAAGTGGGGATGTGAGTGCAAGAGGAGACGCTGCTTTCTGTATTCACTATTCTGAATGTGAGTGATATTTCTGGGAGAGCTTGTTTTGTTGCTTTGTTCTTATGTCAATTAAAAACGTTATTTTTGAAAAATGTGATGTTTGCATTAAATATTTAATATGCTCTCTTACCAAAGTGGTCATTTTGTTTTCTTTCTATTTTCCAGCTTTATTGAGGTATAATTGACAAATAAAATTTAAATATATTTAACGTGTACAATGTGATTCTTGATATGTGTATAACATGTGAAATGATTACCACAATCAAGCTAATTAACATATCTATTACCTCAAATAATTACCCTTTTTATAAGTGATATTTAATACTAACAGTGTTAGCTTTTGTATTCAGTGGTTCTTCTATACACATTCACTCATGCAGCGATTATGTATTGGATACTGTTATATACCAGACACGGAAAATAAGGAGTATATTTTGAGTTGAGTGTGACTGAAAAATCTCTCATCAAAAAAAAAAAAAAAAACTGTTTTCAATACTGTTTAGAAAAAAAAAAAAAACTGCTTTAAAAGAAGTTGGTAACAAAATTTATGACTAAATCCCAAAATTTGGAAAACAACACTTGACTAAATATATTCATTATGTTTCTGCAAGAGAGAGAGAGAGAGAGAGAGAGAGACTGAGATTGAAGGCAAAAAAAATTTAAAAATTTGTAATTTGGGAATATACTACCAAAGTCATACAATCTCATTATGATAAAAATTTCAAGCCATTTCCAAGCCCAATACATGAAAATGCCTATTTAAATTAAACTGTTAGCTTTCTGTTAAATTGCTTAGAAGTAGTCAAGAACCCAGCAGTTAAAAAACTATACAAGTGAATCTATTAAAAATAATAAAATAGGATCTATTTAATTATATGGTTTGTTAGTAACTGCCATTGAAAAACAACATTGAGCAGGATCATATCTGAATAAGTGTTAGATTAAGAAAGAGGAACTGTGCTAATGAAAAATTAGCTTATTAGCAATGAGTAATAACATAATTTCAAAACATTTGTATGTAACCCAAGAAAAACAAATGTGGGAGGTTGGCTTTCCAAAATGGTAAGTTTGGCAAAACTTTGTTTAGACTAGACCAAAATCTGGTTCCCTTTCAGGCTTTGAAGCTGAGTCAACACAGAAAAAATGAAATGTAGACTTTGGGGGAACAGATTTGGATTATTACTGATCTTTTCCCGAAGTCCACTGTATAGTCCGGGCTTGACTTTTTTAAATTTTAGTTTGTGGATCTAGAACTAAATGTGTTAATGGTACTATAGGGACCATGTGGATATACAAAAGTCAATCATATTTGCAAAAAAAAAAAAAAAATTATAAAGAAACATTATGTTGAAAAATTAAGGAACTGACCTTCATGTGCACTGATTTTATTTCTCAAAAAGTAATATCAACTTTAAGGGTAGTGTGGTGAAACTATTTTTATATAAAACTTGGGGTATACAGTTTGACAGTTTATTCCATGTGAAATATTTATGAGAAGAGTTTTGTAATGTTATAAAATTAAACCATTTTAATCACACAATAAGCCAATCACCCTTATTTAAAATTTTTATCCTCTCAACCAGAATATAAGCCTATTATGTTTAATGACAAGTCTGTATTTAACTTGCTATCACCAGATTGTAGTGTCTGGCATATAGATTTCACACCATTAATCTTTTGAATTGCTGAATAAAATTCTACAGGAAATTAGGAATTTCCTGGAAAATCCAACTTGTTTGGTCAGTTCACAGTTAGGTGGTCAAGTCAGGCTTAAAATAATCCCTTCTTTGTTGCCAAAGTGTTTTTTAAGAGGTACTTTCCTTCTGAATTGTATGAAGAATTCCTGCATTTTCCATCTCACACAGCTCATGTATAAATGCAGCCAGACAATGGATTAAGATGCAGCTAAATTGGACCATAAACAACGTTGCTGTAAGTTTTACAGATTGACACGTTGTACCCCTTGGTTTACGTAGCTGCAGCGATCCACATTATCTCAAACCAGAGGAAGAAAATCATGGAACTTAGACTGTCAGTCTGTCAGAATTACAGGACCATCCACCATCCCCATACCTCCCTCTGCTCCTCTTCTGACTGTTTAGACCTTGAACTTGAGAATCGTGTGACCCTCTTTAATAAGAAAAATTATTCCCAAGTGTATCTTAAGTACTGTCTTCAATTACCTTTATTTTGATATTACTTGTTCTGACTTAAAACAATGGCGCTTTTTTTGTTAAAACAAACGTTATCACTCTGCATTCTGTCTCTCCTTTCGTTTTTAGTGCCTTAATAATTCAAACTAAATAACTCTTTTCTGGGCAAAGGACAGTCTACTATCAAACATGCTAGTTTGGATAGGGTTTAAAGGCACTTGAGTTTCTGTTTATCCTACAATGATGTCTCAGGTAAGGAAAGATCTCTGTAGTTAACATGCACCTGGAGGTGAACTTAAAAATTTGTAATGCTATTGCAATGATCCAGTTCAGAACAGTCTATCTAATCCCAGTTTTGTATGTTCTCTCAGTTTTCCATTTTTCCCTTCCATCTACCATCATCTTACTCACGATTCATGACCTAATATTATTTTTGTATGCTTCTTGTCATGAGGCACTTCCTTCCAGGGGCAGAAGGATGTGTGTGACAAGGCCTCAACTTATTTTTGAAGATCCTCTTCTCCCAATGTCTTATATCATATAGCTTTACTCATAAAAAGTCTGTAATAAATTCCCTAAACGTGCTCATTTATATTGTTTTAAGAAAGCATTGTTCTCAATGTAATCAACAAATGTTCTCTATGTAAACGATATCTGTGTTTTAAGCAACCACAAAGAATTAATGCAAACATTTATATCTCTCATAAACTAGACTTGTATCTATATAAAAATATAAATACTGCACAATAAATAACACATAAAAACAGTAAAATACAACTAAGCTGTACTAATGTTTCTATAGAATAAAATTGGTACATGAAATAGATGCATTTGAATTATGGAATATAATGTCTAGCCTAGCATTTTTCATTGAGGTTAATTAATACTTTTATCTACTTATTTGTTACCTGGTTTGCTTAGCATAAATTTGTGTATGAGTTTGACAAAGGAAGAGGAGCTAACAAGCTACTGAAACAATCAACTTCTAATGAGAGAATCTTTGCACACAGGCTCATATATCTCAGTTCATGGGCATATTTTGATTGTTAAGAACTAATTGAGATAATACATTAGTTTACAGGATTTTATACTGACCTTTTACCAATTCCTGTCACAACAAATCATATCACTCATACACAGCACTGTTGTAGTTGGAAGGGCCAACCAAGGCTACAGAAGGAAAATGAAGAAGCTTTAAATATCAATATTTGTGAAATCCATGAAGCATAATTAAAATAAGATTAATTATCAAATTCATAGTAGTAGTGGTAGGCCGAATAATGTACCCCCCCCCATGAACACACCCTAATCCCCAGATCCTGTGAATGTTACCTTACATGGAAAAGTGACTTGGCAAATGTTATTAAATTAAGGATCTTGAGATAGTGAGATTATCCTAGATCATCAGGGTGAGCCCAATATAATCACAAGGTTCCTTAGAAGAGAGAGGTGAAAGATCAGAATAGTATCAGGAGATGTAATGAAGGGAAAGAAAGAAAGAGGTTGGAGCGATACAAGGAAGGGCCCACAAAAAAGAAACGTGGTGGTCTCTAGAAGCTGGAAACAACAAAGAATGGATTCTCCCATAGAATGTCCAGACGGAGCTAGCACTGTCAATGCT
>NW_007734104.1:20330-24888 GCF_000696425.1 Galeopterus variegatus | reverse complement strand
CCTGTGAATGTTACCTTACATGGAAAAGTGACTTGGCAAATGTTATTAAATTAAGGATCTTGAGATAGTGAGATTTTCCTAGATCATCAGGGTGAGCCCAATATAATCACAAGGTTCCTTAGAAGAGAGAGGTGAAAGATCAGAATAGTATCAGGAGATGTAATGAAGGGAAAGAAAGAAAGAGGTTGGAGCGATACAAGGAAGGGCCCACAAAAAAGAAACGTGGTGGTCTCTAGAAGCTGGAAACAACAAAGAATGGATTCTCCCATAGAATGTCCAGACGGAGCTAGCACTGTCAATGCTATTGAGACGATTTTGAATTTCTGGTCTGCAGAACTGTGAGATAACATATGTACATTGTCTAAAACCACCATATTTAATATTTGGTAAGTTGTTACAGCAGCAAGAGAAAATTGATATATAGAAGTAAATGTGTGTTCTTTTGGAGGGGCAGAGGGTTGTTGGGGAGATAGGGAAGAACCAAAAGAAGCTCAAATGTCCTTAGTGACACTCTCTTTCTCCTGTTCAGAGAAAACATTGACAAAATATGTGATTATAAATATTACCTGTTTCCACAAAGTTTGACATTCACACTGTGCTGAAAAAATGCTTTTAGTGACATTTCACATTTTCCAACATCTCCTCTCCATATCTATTTAATTCTAAAGGATCATTGTAATTAGTCTATAGGTAGGCCAGAAAAAAACTCAAATTTTGTCACTTGTATGTCTTTCGTTTGAGGTAACAGTCCATCATATTAAAACAGTTCATCATAAAATCAGCGTTATTTCATATTTAGGACACAAATGTGAAAATTTATAAGATAAACATCTATTATTAAACTTTGATTATTAAATTCAGGAAGTGAGACAGGAAATAGAATTTGATTGTTGCTTTGAAATTAGAAAATGTGGGTTTTGCCTTGTCGTAGTTCATTCAAACTGTTAGAACAAAATGCTATACACTGGGTTGCTAAAGAACAATATAAATTTATTTCCCATACTTTCACAGGCTGGGAAATCTGAGGTCAAGACACCAGCAGATTTGGTGTCTGGTGAGGGCCTTTAACTCGGTTCATAGATAAACATCTATTCAACTATTACCTCACATGGTAGAAGAGATAAGAAATTTCCCAAAGCATCTTTTATAGGGTATGAATCCCATTGATGAGAGCTCTACACTCATGGCCTAATCACTTTCCAAAAGTCCCACCTCCTAATATCATTACATTGGTGATTAGGTTTCAACATATAAATTTTAAGGGGACACGAACATTTAGGCCATAGCATTTTCGCCCATCCTCACAAAATCTATGACCTTTTCACACACATAATACATTAATCCCATCCCACTATCATCAAAAATCTTAACCTATTCCAGCACCAACTCAAAAGTCTAAAGTCTATGACTGGCCAATTACCTCACTTGGGAGAGTGTGGTGCTGACAACACCAAGGTCAAGGGTCCAGTACCCTGAACTAGCCAGCCACCAACAAACAAACAAACAAAATGAATGTAAATTCACAAGCATAAAGTCCCAAGTCTCATGTAAATATCATCTATGTTACATATGGGTGAGACTCAGGATATAATTTATACTGAGGCCAATTGCTCTCCAGCTGTGAACTTGTGAAATCAAACATATTATGTGCTTCTAAAGTACAATGATGAGACTGACATAGGATGGACACTCCCATTCCAAAAGGGAGAAATAGAAAAAAGGAAAAGAATGAAATCCCAAGCAACTCTAGTACCTTAAAGCGCAAAAATAATTTTATCTCCATTTTCTGCCCTTCAGACCTCCTGGGGTAGAGGTCCTGTGTCCACAGATTTCCTGGTTGCACCCCACACTGCAGATTTCATGAGTTGAAGTCTTGTGCCTAAATATCTCCTGGGCTGGAATTGAATACCAGTGGTTCTACCAGTCTAGGGTCATAGGGGAGTCTGTCATACTCTGGGCTTGTGATGGAAGCCCTGATGATCGCTGAAGTGCCTTTAGATTTATTCTTCAATTGTCTTGGGCAATAGTACTTGGCTTCTGCTTATATAGCTCACTAATCTCATTGTCTTGATGAGCAGACCCTAGCTTCTTTTGAGATGGTCATACTGTTCTCTTAATCAAATGGTGTCTTGGAACTCTCTTGTTTTCTTTCCAACATCCTTTCTTTTTTTTTTGTAATATGGATAGGCTAAGAATCTTAAAAGTTTTTAAGTTCTATTTCCCTTTTGATTAATAGTTTGTTCTTTGAATAATTACGTTCTTCTCTTACTTTACTATAAGCAAACATGAGGTTTACTACAAGCAAACCATTCCTTCAACATTTTGTATAGAAATGTCTTCAGTCAAACATCGAATTTTATTGCACAAGTACTACCTTTTACAAAAACACAAGTCATTTAAATTCTTTGCCATTTATAACAAAGATTGCCTTTCCTCCAGTTTCCAATAACCCATTCATCTTTTCTGTCTGAGATATCATCACATCCACATTTCTACCAACATTCTTTTCTGAATTACTTAGGTACTCTCTAAGAAGATTGGGGCTTTCTTTACATCTCTCTTCCTCTCCTTCTGAGTCCTCACCAGAATCATTCTTGACAGTCTGTTCATGGTAATGTCGGCTTTTTCTAGCATGCATCCCAAAACTAAGTATCTATCCATTACCCAGATCCAAAGCCACTTCTACTTTTTTCACTATTTGTTATATCAGTTCCTCACTTCTCAGTACCAATTTTCTGTCTTAATTCATTCAGGTGGCTACAACAACAAACTACGAATTGGGTAGTTTTTAAACAGATGAAACATATTCCTCACAGTTCTGGAGGCTGGAAGTTTGAGTTCAGGATGACAGCATAGTCAGGTTCTGTTGAGAGCCCTCTGCTGAGTTGCAGACTGCCAACTTATTGGTATGTCTCACCTGGCAAAATAAAAAGAGAAGGATCTCTCCGTGGTCTCTTTTATACCAGTACTTTTCCCATTTGTGAGGGCTCCACCTTCACAACTTAATCACCTTCCAAACGTTGCACCTCCTAATACCATCACCTTGGGGAATAAGATTTTAACCTATGAATTTTGGGGGGACAGAAACATTCAGACCATAAACATAGCTAATATTAATCTGAGTATATAGACAAGTTATATCATTTTCCAGTTTTCTCAATTTTTTAATAAAATGATGACAGTAGATTATTAAGACATCTTTCCCCTCTAAAGTATATTATTAAGTAAAATTATTGTGAGCATTTTTTTTTTAAATTTTTAGTTGCAGGAACAATCTTCAACAGGGATTCAAAGGACAAAGCAAGTAGGCCCTCTGAGAATCCTGGAAGAAATCATACAAAAGAACTAAACCTCAGGATGATCCTTCAGTAGGATTGTTCATACAGTTGTGTCCCAACAGTCATGCAATATCTGCTGTGGAAAACAAACTGTTTCCTGCCATCATAAAATAAAGAATTTGGGTAGTGGAAAATGGGAAGAAGGCATAGAATGTTTGCTAATATTAAACCAAACATTTAATTGGATGAGTGTAGATTAAGCCCAGCTCACTAATACAGTATTTACAAATATTCTTTCAAAGAGCAAAATCAATTATTATGTGACATATAACTAATTTCAGTAGGCTTATCTTCTTCCTATTTAGTTACTTTAGTCTTTTTAATCTAACATTCTAAGATTATCTTTCTAGATGCAGTACATTTTTCAGCTACCTTGTTGCAGCCGTTCAAAACCTCAAACGTTGCTGGTATGTTTTTAAAAAGTATAAAGAGCAAAAACATTGAAATTTAAAAAAAACAACCATATTTTGATTCAAGATGTCAAAATAAATAAAATAGTGAATTAGAAACCTATGGATTATGATTTTTTTTTTTACTTGAGGCAATGGGAATATTTTAATTAAATTTTAGATTGTCTTTGTGGGTAGATAAAAGTACAAGACAGTTTGGCAATCATAATTGTTCTCTCTCACTCCATTGAAAACGATTTTTTCCATATTATTGCATAATGAAATTGAAGGCAATTAAGAACCTTATATTGACATGGTATTTACCTACATTTTACAATATTGTAAGTGTTTAAGAATAAGGTTTTTGGGTTAGACAGCCTAGGTTTGAGTCTCAATATACCTTCTTGTTAGCTGTAACTATGGGCAAGTTTACGGAGTCTCTTTAGAGATTAATAGAGGCAACCTGCCAGACAGGCTGTTGTGAGGCTTAAGTATTGTAATTCATATAAGGCACTTTTCATCACATTCAATCTCACCAAACCCTCAAATGATAGCTCTTGTCATTTTATTAACATTGTTGTATGCCAACCTTTACTAAAACACATTGATTGCTTAATTATGAGGATACAAGGAAGCAAAGACATAACTAAAACAAAAATGAAAGCATTCAGGTTCAAAACCAAAATCAAAAACCTAACAATAGGGCCGGCCCGGTGGCGCACTCCTACATTGCGCCACTTGGGAGCACGGTGGCGCTCCCTCACAGACCAGCCGCTCACTGGCTGAGCGAGGTGCGGGCACGACACTGAGGGTTGCGATCCCGTTGCCGGT
>NW_007734104.1:18804-19783 GCF_000696425.1 Galeopterus variegatus | reverse complement strand
CAAAAAAACCTAACAATAAAGAATTTAAGATAGAAATAATCATTTTGTTTAATTTTACATGTGAGATTTATAAATAGGTTTTTAAAGCCAAATATCTAAACATTTACTATTTAGGAATAAAAATTGTAAACAATGTTAGTAAGTTTCAGATATGATATTGACAAAGAGCTTTCATCAGCAGATGATTGAATGTCAAAATAAGACCATGGAACTGAAGCAGTCAGGAGATGGGGCAGTACATGTGCAGTATTATCTTTGGAATAGGACAGTCCTGGGTTTACTTACAACCACTGCCACTTACCGGTTGTGTGATCTCAATCAACTGCTCTGAGTAAGTTTGCTCATCTATAAAAATGAGGGTATAAACCTATCTCATTGGGGGTGAGGTTAGAAATGAAATAATTTGTGTAAAGAACCTACAACAATATAGATACAAAAAGTATGATGATGATATAATAATTACTACTGTCTTAACATCTTTAAGATGGAGAGCACTCCTTCAATGATCAGGAGAGATGCAAGATGCAAATAAAGATTTTATTACTTACAGATCTTGGAGGGTAAACAGCACACATGGAGTACACACATGAAGGTCAGGGAGCACATGGGGTGGGGGTGGGGGGAAGAGAGAGAAAGAGAGAGAGAGAGTATTTGGGATTTGGGTCCAGGGCATTATCCAAACAGGTCTCCCATGGGGAGTTTTAACTGGTGGGTTTAAAGCAAGCAGGCACAAGTTCTAAGAGGTCACACTGTGACAAACGGGTGATCACTGTGGCATACCCGCACAGTCTATGTGGGATGAGGGGGTGAGCGGGGCTAGTTAAGTAGGTTGGATCTAGCTGTCCCATAGGGAGGTGGGCACCAGAAGGCAGTTATCTAATGCAGATATCTGGGTCAACCACACTGAGGAACTGAAAGGACGTGTTGAACTAGACACTATGTCAAGGGTGACTGAGCCCTGCTTCTAATATGAGAAAGT
>NW_007734104.1:15263-18780 GCF_000696425.1 Galeopterus variegatus | reverse complement strand
GACGTGTTGAACTAGACACTATGTCAAGGGTGACTGAGCCCTGCTTCTAATATGAGAAAGTTAAACTTGCATTCAAAATGGCTGCCTAGGCAACATAAAATTATTAGAATTTACTACAAACTGATATAATTATTGTATTGTTATCAGCTTAAAATCCCTTACTCACCTGGACAGTCTCTCTCCTTCCACATTTCCTTTCACATTTACTCTTCAGAACATAGATTGTCAACTTATGAATTTCTAATCTCTAATGCTGCCTTTGAACTTCAGTTCAACCAAATTCCTCAGACACACAAATGAGATTATTGAGAGGGGCACCATTTTTCCCAGGACCCTGACCATCCAGAAACGTCCTCCCACTCCTCAGCTTCTTTCAGCAATTTCTCCAAGCAGAATAAGTGACCAGTCATTACAGAAGCCTCCAAGTTCCAAAATATTTTTCCCTAGGGAATGAAGGTGGTCTCTTGAAACAAAGAAAATCAGGCTACGTAGTGTAAATGCCAAAAGTGAATATGTACTGACTATAAAAATTTTAAAGCAATGCTGCTAAGGTTGTAATAATGGTCCATAGACGAAATATGTATAAACATGCATGATTTTGTTTGACATTTAGTCCTTTGAAAATTAATTTGATGTTTCAGAGTCTAAAAATATTGTGTAATTTATTTAATATTTACATAGCAATTTATATTTGCTAAAGTCTTGTAGGAATTTTATTACCTTGTGATCCATACTTGCCAGTGTAAAACCTACTTCTTACATTTCAAGAAAGAACTTTTCAAACTGAATACTTTTAGCTTCAATATGTTGTCATGTAATAAATTACAGTAAGATTAAATACTTAATAATTCTGTAACCTGTTCATGTCCAATGTAAACTAGCTGCAACTTGAAGGAAACAGACCAGCATCCACAGCAGTGGCATTCATTTCTGCACTTTGCTTGGTCAATGCCCCTTCTAATGATAGCATTTGATTCCATAGCTGAGGCTTTCAATATGAATGAATGAGGAGACCAGCATCCACAGCAGTGGCATTCATTTCTGCACTTTGCTTGGTCAATGCCCCTTCTAATCATAGCATTTGATTCCATAGCTGAGGCTTTCAATATGAATGAATGAGGGTTTTTAAAATTTTAGCTGCTTAAATATTCAATGAATTCAAATTTTCAGATAAACCTGCAGTATTCAGAGCTGAATAAATAATTTTAAATTATTAGACATCCGTCAAAGCTTCAAGCATATGTCGTAATTTTATTAGTTTCATTCAGGGTGGTTTAACTAGAGGCTTCAATATTTGGTCCAAAGCCATATATAGTGAACAATCATATGGAATCTGTATGTACGATTGACCTTTCCTGTATCCCTTTTTCTATCTACAGTGTTATCAAGATACTAAATGATTCTGGGTTTTGAAGAAATAAGGCTGGTATAAACTATCCAAGAGCATTCTGGATCTGGCATGAGCTTGCAATGCATTCCTAGAACAAAGCTGTTAATCACAACCTTTGATACTGCTCCAGCCTTTGATAATGAATTACAGAGCAAGTAAATAAGTGGGGTTCGATAATTGTAATGCAGTGCATTACTTGGTTGCTTACCCTAATTCAAAGTTTTAAGTTAAAGAAAATCTTTAGAAATTGCTGATATTTAAAACTGTTGATTTAAATAAACACAAATTGTTTATCAATAGAATAGCATGCATTTATGAGACTTTTTTGTGTGTAGATACTACTAATACAAAAATACTATCCATTTCAGTATCTACTACATCGTTGAGTAATTTATTAATTTTCTTCTTTTCGCAGAAGGTACAGGAGAAAGCAAAGCAGTTTTGGCATCAACTAAACTGGGATTGTAATATTCACTCTACCACTTTCTAGTTGCAATGATGCTGAGTTTCAATTTTGTCTTCTTATGAAATGGGGGTAATTACACACCTCTCAAGAGTTACTGTGAGAATTCATTTAAGTAAATGAAGTAGCTAATATGCAAACTGATTATATAATTTGCCTAAGGTCTCCCAGCTAGGAATGATACTGCATATATTTAAGTTTCTGTCTTTAACATTAAGATGTATCTTTTGAAGTACATCTTGCTAGTACTGGAAACAGTGCACAGTAAACTGTTATGTCCTCAACTTTTATTTCTGTACAGAATCTTGCACACTGCTTTTATTAAATACATACATTTATAAATCTCATGAATTTAAATTTTCTGTCATGGTGTGTAAATATCTGATGACTCTGAATATTAAGACAGAGATAGGAGGAGCTTCTCCAGGCTTCAAGAATATTACACAAACTGTATTTAAAAGAGAGAGGCAGCTCCTCATGTAGTGATTTAAAAATAGGTCCACACGTCATTTGATATTCTTACTTTTCTCTGAAGATGGAGCCTGATTCCCCTCACCTTGAACCAGTACTATACTTAATGTTTCTCTTCTTTATTGTCTTGCTTCCCATGGTGTTGATTATGTGTGATTTCTGAGACTAGGTAACAATTTCTTGTTCTTTCTCTTAGATCTCTTGTTTCAAGGGAAGTCAGCTGTTGTGTCATGAGGCCCTAAGGAGAGGTCTACATGACAAAGAGCTGAACTCTCCTGCCAGCTACCGGCAAGGAACTGAGGCCTTCTGCCACAGCCCCGTGAGCGTGCCATCTTTGAAGTGAATCTTCCTATCCCAGTCAAGCTTTCAGATGACAGCGGCCCAGGCCAACAATTTGATAGCAACATTACGAGGGAACCATAACCAGAATCACCTGACAAATCTACTCCAGAATTTGTAACCCACAGAAAATTTGAGACAATAAATGTTTATTGTTGTAAGCAACAAAATGTTAGAGTAATCTGTTTTGATGCAATAGAGAACTAACACACTACTGCTGTAAAGGTTGACCACAAAAATATGTCACCTAAGACCTCTGTCTCTTTTTAAAGTGTGAGAGGAATCTTAATGAAATTCTTTTGATATATATATTACAAAACAAATCTATTTGCATGAATCCAATGGGGAGTTTAACTGGAATCAAGGGGTACAATTTATTCAAGAAAGAAATTTGATGTGTCTGTACTATGTGATGTTTATTTGAATATCAGATCACTATTTTGGGTAAAGCATTGTAGCACTTTTTAGGCAAAATGGGAGAAACATGGGCATTTGTAAATTTTAAAAATTCTTCTCATATCCCAAAAGAATTATGTCCCCAGGTATATTAGTCTGTTTTCTGTTGCTTATAACAGAATATCTGAAACTGGATAATTTATAAGAAAATGAAATATTTCTTACAGTTCAAAGGTTGAGAAGTCTAAGATCCAGGGAACACATCTAGTGATGGCCTTCTTCTGGGTGGGAACTCTCTACAGGTTCCCATGGCAATCAGGGTGCCACATTCCTAGAATGAGCTGAGAAAGAAAACTCACTTGCCCTCCTTATACAGCCATCAGAACCACACCCATTATACCATGAATGGACACATTTATGTCCACTGGGACACATTTGACCCATAGTAACAAGTAACA
>NW_007734104.1:13616-14986 GCF_000696425.1 Galeopterus variegatus | reverse complement strand
TACCATGAATGGACACATTTATGTCCACTGGGACACATTTGACCCATAGTAACAAGTAACATTAGGACTGAATTGAGACTCACAATCATGACTTCAACATCAATGCAGATCATAAAATCACAAGAAGAAAACTTCCAGCAGAACTACATAAACAATAATGAGATTCTTAAGAAGACTCCAAGTGCCTGGAGAGTGAAATTCAGCTTTGTAGAATGCGTATACAGTACCCGCAAGAAAACACAGTTAGAACCCTCCTATAGAGAGCAAGTTGCTGATGATGCATGGCAAAAAGCATTCAGCATTCTTTGAACAGCCTCACGTCCTGCATAACAGTTGAGCTCTTTCCTTTAGACTTAGATTTCCAGCTCCATTTATGGAAGAAACAGAATAGTTCCCTCTGTAATTTGCTTACCTAATTTAACATTCTATCTTAGTCTATGATATATCTTCAAGAGAAAAAAAACCCATAGAATAAAATAGCTGTTTAATAATAGTTATTAGTATTAGTACTATTAATGATACAAAGCATTTTCATGATAATGATAAAACTTTAACACTCTTTGTTCTCAGCCCATTTTATTTTTCTCTGGTCTATTCACCTGTCACTAGAAAAACACCCACTTCATCCCATCACATATTCTGGGCACACTGGAGGCACTGATAGGACTTACTAAAAGAAAAATATATATATAACTCTAATAGATGAAATGCTAATTGCTGTGTTGTACTTTTTTGGTGAACAGCATTGTCCTCTTTGATCTACTGTATAATGAGATCTATTTGAAATATCAAAGCATTCCATACAAACTGGAAAAGTCACTTTAACAGCAACATAAGCATCACATTATTGTACCTTCTGAGAGAAGTAGGGGGAAGATGAAGCTGCATCACACTTTTTGAAAAACACTAGATTATCTTCCTCAATAAAAGCCTGGTGTTTTGAAGATAACATATATGGGAATGGGTAATTTCAATTATTGATTTCCAATGCCTTGTAAAGATCTAGCCTCTTATTTTAAATGTTAAAAAAAAAACATATTTCCTTTTTAAAATCTAAGTTCCCACTAGTCTGTTTAATGCTCTTCTAATACTGATATTAATAGAATAATATAATTTCAGTAATAATTCCTATTTTTTTTTCTTTTCTTCTAAAAAAAAAAAAAGAACAGAAAGACCTCCAGAATGTCTCTTAAGGCTCATGTTTTTTTGTTGTTGTTGTTGTTTTGTTTGTTTGTTTGTTTTGTCTTTTTGTGACCAGCCACACCAGCGCTCAGCCAGTGAGCGCACCGGCCATCCTTATATAGGATCTGAACCTGTGGCGGGAGCACTGCTGCGCTCCCAGTGCCGCACTCTCCTGAGTGTGCCACGGG
>NW_007734104.1:11291-13368 GCF_000696425.1 Galeopterus variegatus | reverse complement strand
GAACCTGTGGCGGGAGCACTGCTGCGCTCCCAGTGCCGCACTCTCCTGAGTGTGCCACGGGGTCGGCCCAAGGCTCATGTTTTAATAATGATATCTGCTACAAAACTATAGAAGTCATTTCTTCAACATAGACAGACAAATTGGAGTTTAAGTACAAAGATTAGAGTGCAGGCCTAAGAAAAAATATTCAGTCTTATTGCTCATAAGTCCTACCCTCTACAAAACGCTTGGACAAAAACACAATTCAGCTAAGTTCTTTGCAGCTTTACAACAAGGATTGCCTTTCTTCCAGTTTCTAATAGTATGTTTCTTATTTCCATCTGAGACCTCATCAGATTAATCTTATCAAATCTTAATATTTGTTCCAACATTCTGCACACAGCTACTTAGGTATTTTCTAAGAATATTGAGGCTCTCTCTACAGCTCTTCTTCTCTCCTTCTGAGCCTTCACCAGAATCTGTTCACAAGCAATGTAGACTTTTTCTAGCATGTACCTCAAAACTCTTTCAGTATCTACACATTACCCAGTTCTAAAACCATTTCCATATTTTAGGTATTTGTTACAACATCACCGCACTTCTCAATACCAATTTTTTGTATTAGTCTGTTTGGGCTGTTATAACAAAATACCATAAGACTGGGTAGCTTATAAACAACAGATATTTAATTTTCACAGTTCTAGAGGAAAGCCCAAGATCAAGGCACTGATAGATGTCATGTCTGGTGAGGGTACATTTATTGATTCNGCATTTTCACATTAATATGATGAAGAAATATGAAAGAATAAAAATAATTTTATTAGATAATATTATAGACAATTTCCTTTTCCTTTTCTAAAATTGTTTTTAATATGGTTGGTATACCATCTGTCAAAAAGATATCTAATATATAAGAAAAAAATAATGGGAAGGAGTATTTGCAATGAGCCGGTTATGTTGATACTATCAAGTTATAACAAGCCAGATTTCCATAGCAAACGGTTCCTGGCTTAGTCTCATGCTCTTGCCTTCATGCTTTAGACCTTTGCCACACTGAGACAACACAAACTATCAGTGTTGAAACTGGCCAATTGCTTGGTTTCCCTTAACCTTGTTTACTTAAACAGAAACCCTATTCCCTAAAACATATAGTTTTGCTAAATTCTTTCTTTAGGGAACTTACTGGCCAAACAGCATTAACAACTTTGTAGCTCTGTTTCAAAGTATTTCATTTTGGTTGAAGAATGTTAATGTGTTTCTATAAATTACACCAGTTTGGTATAAGGGTTTCTGTATTTCCCTAATTTTGGAAGGATTGACAGAATTCAAAGACAATCTTTAGAGTTAGGAAACTAGCACATTCTGTGTTCTCCGTAACTTTTTTTTCTCTAGTATTTGTTACTTTCAGAGGAAGTTCAATATCATCATAACATTCAGAAGTAGCTCACAAGGGGTTAATCTGTTGCTCAGATCTCAGGGAACCTTTGAAGAAATAAATTAGTCACAACTCCACATCCTTCAGAAACATTGTTCTTACACGTGTATTTAGATTTATAATTGAATATTTTAAAAATAAGAAATGTTTTACTAACTAATAACATTCGATGTGTTCTAGTAGCCAACATGAAGAAAAGATTTAGAGATTTCGTCAGATTTTCAAATGAACCAAATGAGGAAATGTGGTACTGTGAGGAATAACGTCCTCAAGTACTAGGTAGCCAGATCTATAATTATTTAACACTATAGTCATGACAGAAGCATATTTTCAGTGGGAATGTCACATAAGTATTATATATATATATATTTTTTTACTACTTCACCTTAGTTTTCGTGTCTGTGTTTGATTTATTAAATAAAAGTTTCTTTAAAACCTTATCTCAGTCAGACCTAAGTCTTTTATTAATAGCAAATCAATAACCATTGAATACAATGACTAGAATGTACACTGAAGTGAAGTAATATATATATATATATGTGTGTGTGTGTGTGTGTTTATATATATATATATATATATATATATAAACAGTTTTTCAACAAGTAATCAATATATATATATATATATATATATATATATATATATATAAACACACACACACAC
>NW_007734104.1:1246-10937 GCF_000696425.1 Galeopterus variegatus | reverse complement strand
AAAAAAAAAAAAAAAAAAAAAAACACAAGAGCTCATGGTACCCTAAAATGCACCTCATGCTTTATGTATATTCATCAGCTCACAATGGAGACAGTTTTTCAACAAGTAATCAATATATATATATATATATATATATATATATATATAAACACACACACACATATATATTGATTACTTGTTGAAAAACTGTCTCCATTGTGAGCTGATGAATATACATAAAGCATGAGGTGCATTTTAGGGTACTATGAGCTCTGTGTTTTTTTTAATTTTTTTATTTTGGTTTGTTTTTGGCTTTTTGTGGTGGCTAGCTGGTATGGAGATTCTAACTCTTGACTGTGTTTTTATAACACCATGCTGTAACTAACTTAGCCAACCAGCTATCCTAGCTCTGTTTTTTGACTTACTATTTCATAATTTAATGCAATGATTTGGATAATTGCACTGAAACTACTTCAAAGTATTGAATACATGGGTAATAGAATTATGACTGTCATAGATGACAAAATAAAAAAAAACTATATTTGCTGATGAAAGAGAAGAAATGAATAAAATAAAATTAATAAAATCAAACATAATATAAATGTAAGAGGCAGCATTTATTAAACACTATTAGGTGTGAGACACTGTACTAAGATTTTTTTACATGTTATCTCATTTACTAGTCCCCACAATCCTGTGGGGTAAGTATTACTACTATCCATGATTTACAGATGTGGAAGTCACATTTCCCAAAGAATCAAGTATTTCTCTCACAATCACAAATCCAGGTTTTGAATACAGTGTGATTTCAGAATATCTCATGTTATTTCTTGTACAATAGTTCCCTTTTAAGAGCATGAACTTTAGCCTAAGTAACTAGCCAGACTATAATAATATGATGGAAGATAATGACTATGTAATAGCACACATGAAAATGAGTTAGAACTTTGGAGAATAAAATGTGAATAAATCAGGAGAATTGCAGCTTCAGGAAAGTTGAGTTGATGTCCTCTACCTGACAGACAAACAAGGATATAGTGCTATAAAAAACAGCTAGATAGGAAAAATAAGTTCTATTGTATACAGTCAAGCTAGGCATCTATAGTTAATAGTAATTTACTGCATATTATCAAATGGCAAGAAGAGATCAGATCAAATGCCCTCATCACAAAGAAATGATTAAGTTTTGTCATGATGAATATGTTAGTTGCCCTGATCTGATCATCACACATTGCATACATGTACTGAAGTTGAAATTCAACTCTGTACCCCACAAATATGTATAATCAATATGTTCGATTACATACATATGAAAAAAGAAAAAGAAAGAAGAAAAATTAAAAAAAGACATCCTTCTTCTAGGCTGAAAGCCAGGGCACAAAGCCTGAGTAGATAATCATTTGATCCATTTCAATCTTCATTATGTAATGATAAGTTGTCTTTATAATATTGCTACCTATTGAATTTGGCATTTAGTGTTGATAGATATCCAATTTAAATTTTTTACTTAAGGATAGCAATGTTTGTTGGTAACATTTGTTAAGTAGTTCACCTTTACCCTGAAAAGTCACAATAGGTGATATAACTTATGAAATAAACTGACAGTTTTGAGAATGTTAATTACTAAACTAAGCAAGAAGTCAAGTCAACTGGACTGTCCCAAGAAAACTGAGATAAATAGTTATTCTCCTTCTAGGTCATATACTATATGAGAGTACTTCAAAAAGTTCATGGAAAAATAGAATTGAAAGGTAATATGAATCTTTCCATGAACTTTTTGAAGTACTCTCATATAATACTACTACTTTTCTCTACTTATCTAAACTTGTAGTGATTCCATACTGAATTAGTAAGACTGTCAAATCTTGATATCCTATAAAGCAAGTTTTTTTTTTTTTTTTTTTTTTTTTTTTTTTTTTTTTTTTATTTATTTTTTGTCTTTTGTGTGACCAGTAAGGGAATCTCAACCATTGGCTTGGTGTCACTCGCACCACGCTCAGCCAGTGAGGGCACAGGCCATTCCTATATAGGATCTGAACCCGCTGCGGGAGCGTTGCTGTGCTCCCAGCGCCGCACTCTCCCGAGTGTGCCCTGGGGTCGGCCCTATAAAGCAAGTTTTTGCTCCTCATTCTTTCTCTTCAAAAGTGTCTTGGCTAATCAAGCACTAATGTCAATTGATTTTTCTGGTTTGAAGTAATTTACTTGTCATACTAAAAGTCTACTTATTTTTAATGTGCCTATTCATTTTTACAGTTGTTGCTTTCAGGGATTCCATATAAAAATACCACAGACTGGGTAGCTTAAACAACAGAAAATTATTTTATCACAGTTCTGGAGGCTAAAATTCCAAGATCAAAGAGTCAACAGGTTTGGTTTCTTCTGAAGCCTCTATCATTGGCTTGCAGGTGGCTTCCTTATCTCTGTGACTTCACATGGTCTTTGCTCTGTCTATGGGCATCCCCAGAATCTCTCTGTGTGTCCAAATTTCCTCTTCTTATAAGAACACCAGTCAGATTTTATCTGCCTCACCCTAATGGCCTCATTTTAACTTACTTAATCACCTCTTTAAAGGCCCTATCTTCAAACAGAGTCACATTTTTAGGTACTGGGGGTTAGGACTTCATGAACTTTATGCAATTGAGCCCATAGCGATAGTTTTTTCACTGTATGTTTAATATAAAATATTAAATTGTATTTTTACAATTGATGCAATTGAGATAATAATGTAATGTGTTTCATATATATTTTTTAAATTTATTTAAGCATACTAAATGAAATTCTTTAATATTTTTATTTAGTCTTTCAGATATCTGCAGTTTATTCAGGTCTGATTCTGTTGCTTGTTGCTTCTGCTTACTTCGTCTTCACGTGGCTTTTACAAAATTACTCTTCATCCATTGTAAAGCTGCCAAGTTTGAATGTGAACTGTTCCATGTTAGAAGCCACCACAGACTCTGAAGCCAGTTGTCTACCACACATCTTTATAACAAAACTGAAAGTTGGAAAATAGCTAGGGGTATCACCTGGTATATGTTGGTTTTTCTCTACTTACTCATTTTTGTTAAGTAATCAGCACACTTTAACTTCCTTAAAAAAAAATTCTGTTAAAGTGATTGTTCTAAGTAGTGTTTACAAAGGTCCAAATTGGAACACAGATTTTTTTTTTTTATGTTGTGTCCCCTTAAATCCAGAGTCTTTTAAAATTTTAATTTATTTTTTACATTTAAAAGATTATTTTTTAATCTCAGAAACTATCTATGTCTTTTAGTATCAAGGACTGCATATGCCCACAGCCTGCTCCCCTTATTTCCCCTGGACAGTAAGTGTGAGCCTTTGCAGATGGCTTGCAAGCATGCACGCTCTGGAAAGATAATCAATATATATTTTTAAGAAATCTTAAAAACTTTAAAAGTTCTATCAGTCTACATTATGTCATTAAAGTTTACTTTTACAAGGTGACCATCCTATCTTGAGGCAAGAAGTTTTCTAGTGATCTTTATTGCTAAAGTGGACAATATTGAAATAGTCATTCTAAAAACATGGCCACCAGATTGTGGTTTCTATAGCAGTAGCAGTACTATTAAAAGTCACATAAAAACTAAATGTGCTATAAATGTTTGTACCCATCTTTTACTTAAGTTGCCTAACTTTCAAGATATAAGATGGGACTCATTAAGGCTAGGTTTCCAAAGATACAGTTATGGGAAAAAAAAACTAGTTAGATGGGGAAAAGTTTTTTTTTTTTTTTTTTTTTTTTTTCCTTTTTGAGACCAGCCCCACCGTGCTCAGCCAGTGAGCGCTGTGAGCTCACCTGTCATCCCTATATAGCATCCGAACCTGTGGCGGGAGCCTGCTGGCTCCCAGCGCTGCACTCTCCCGAGTGCGCCACGGGCTCGGCCCAGATGGGGAAAAGTTTCCAGAGAGGTCGGCATTGCACATCCATTCATTCATTCAGTTGGTCAGACATTCAGTCATTACTCTTCTAAGATTGGTTGGTATAGAGTTTTTCTTTCTTGGGACTGGTATTTTAGTGAAAAAGACAGGAAAAAAGTAAAAAAAAAATACATAAATCATAAAATGTCAAGTAGCAATAAGTTGGATGCAGAAAAATAAGTGTCTATGTACATGAAGATTAAATAGGAGATTGGACCAGGTAGATAAGGGCAGAAGTACCTACTTGAACAAGGGCATGCCTGAAGTAAGGGAGAGAGACTTGTGTTTTCTTAAGAGATTTTTAGGAAGTGTTGGAACTATGCTTATCAGGGTTGAGGAAAAGTAAAGAGGCCAAAATGGTTGAAATATTATAACAGGAAAAAGGAAAAAAAAAAAAATAAAGGATGAAATTTGAGAGGAACAGAAACCAGTTCATATACAGGAGAGTAGCTCACGCGTGGAAAGGAGTTGAAATAATCTAAGAGCTTTGGAAGCAAAACTTTTATATTAAAATAGTCACCCTGACAATTGTATGGAAGAATAGACTATGGATAGGAACAAACGTGGCAGAAGTAAGAAAATTTAGGAAACTACTAAATAATCAAGGCAGGAGATGATGGATGGTGGCTTAATAAGGGGTAGTATTAGTGAAACTGATGAAAATATATCCGGGATGTGTTTTGCATGCTGTGTCATTTTCCAAAATTGAAAATACTTGAAAATAACAGAGATGAATGCAAATGGCAAACTTTAGGCCAAAGTCAAATTAAGATTAAGATTCCTGCTAGACATCTAAGTAGGAATGTCAAACAGGTAGTCAGATATAAAAATAGAGAAGAGAAATCCAAGCAAGAGATTAAAATTTAGTTGTAAAGGATTTTTTAAAGCATGCATGTTGGAAAAAATGAATGTAAAGAGACAAAAAGATGTCCAAGTTCTGAACTATTTGAAGGTTGTAAATAGGAGGAGGGTCCTGCAAAAAAAGCCTGACACAGAGCAGTTAGCATGATAGAAAGAAAGCTAAGAGAGTTTGGTAACCTAAAATCCAAATTAAAATTTATACATATATATATATATATATTTGTTTATTAAATTATTATTTATTTAAAAATTATATATATATATATACATACATATATATACATACATATATATATACATATATATACATATATATATATATTTGTAGAAGGATAGCATGATAAATTGCTGAAGAAATGTAGAGTAACATTACTGAGAATTGGTCACTGGGCTTGGCAACCTGGAGGCACCATAGACATGAATAAAGGTGATTTTTTGGAGCTTAGTAGGAAGAAAAGTTAGACTGGGGCAGAAATTAAGACATCAAAAAAGCTCCAAGGTTAGACATTACTAGACTCTTCAAAGTATAACTGAAACAGAACAATTGCAAATAGCATGCTATCATTAAAAATATAGGCTTCTGGGCCAAGCCCGTGGCACACTCGGGAGAGTGCGGCACTGGGAGCGCAGCAGCGCTCCTGCTGCAGGTTCGGATCCTATATAGGGATGACTGGTGCGCTCACAGTGCTCACTGGCTGAGCGTGGTGCAGCCGGTCTCAAAAAGGACAAAAAAAAAAAAAAATAGGCTTCTAATATGGGGCAAAATAGTTTGAGTCTTTTAAGTTTTCATCAATCTACCAGAAAGTGAATTATGATAGTAATCCTTTTGAACAAGAAAACCACACTTAAGTGAAATTGTAATTGATTTTAGGAATGCCAAATTCAATTTATCCATCATGATATAAGAAAACGTAGGGATGAAAGTTTAAGGATATTTTGAATAACATATTATTCATCACGAATGACTGGATCTTTTAGGGAATGAATTATCTGAACAGTCATTTTCTGAGTTCAATAATGTCTTTACTATCTTCAAATGTTCAGTCTGTAAGAGTTCTAATAGGCATGGTTTTATGGTTATAAAGTCTTTTTAATTTAAAGTTACTCAGGATTGAAACTGGTTTCCTTTATGACCTAATCCAACAGAGGTTTTAACATATTCTTCTCAAAATTTATTTACTCTTCAACCAAACTAGCCCTTTTCCTAGGGTGTCTTTCCTACCATATAGGTATGTGATTCTGCTCTCAAAATGCAATCTCATATTTCTTTTTTTAAAGCTTACCTTAACATTCATAGTCAGGGGCTTTTGCCTCTTTGTTTCATTGAGCTTTGTGGCTCTTTGTTTTTCTTGTCACATTGCTCCAATTACTTGCCAGTGTACCTTGTTTCCCCTTCAGAGTGCAAATCCTTCATAGTAGAGGTCTGAATCCTGTTCAACACATTCAAGTAATCTGGTATCACTAGCTAATCTGATAGCCATTTAGCATATAGTAGATACCTAAAAAATGTTGGACAAAGTAATTAGTTATTTGTCCTGTGAAGAAGCAAAAAGCAAAGAAACACAAGAAATTAATAATCTTCTTTGTTTTACTGGTGATGATAAATTTAGTAATTTATTTTCAAATTAATACTATCTAATTGCCTTTAATAAAGAAAGTGTGGTATTTATACACAATGGAATACTACTCTGCCATAAAAAAGAATGAATTTCTGCCATTCGCAGCAGCATGGATGAACTTAAGAAAAAATTATGTTAAGTGAAATAAGCTAGGCACAGAAAGAAAGATACAGGTTGTCTTCACTCATAAATGAGAGTGAAAGAGAGAGGGAGAGAGACAAAGAGAGACAGAGAGACAGAGAGACAGAGAGAGACAGAGAGAGAAACAAAGAAACAAAGAAACAAGCACATTAATTCATTGAACTTCCAAAAGGAGAGAACAAAACTGAGGCCAACAGAGGTGGGTAGAGGGAGGTGGAGGAGGGTTTAGTGAGAAATTGATAAAGGGCCACAAAAAATGATTATAATGTGTAAGGCTGAATATACTAATTATCCTGATTTGAGCATCACATATTGGACACAGGTTGATATTCAATGCTGTACCCTATAGATATGTACAATCAATCGTTTTTCAATAAAAAAATTAAAAAAATAAATTAAATTAAAAAGTTAAAAAATAATAAAAATTAAATTTTTAGAAGATTTCTATAATATTCTATAAACAAATTGATAAAATGTATTACGTGAAAAAGTCATGGTCTCTGCTTTTTGTTTTTGCTCCTTTTCTTATTTTTTAACGTTATTTTTCACTCTTCATATTGTCATGTGTATTTACATACTCAATAACAAGCTTAACCATTAAAAACAAGATATTTTTAATTCAATATTATCCAGTAAATGAATAAGCATATACAGAAGTAGCCAAAGTCACAACTAAATAATGCTATGCTATAGATTTGTACAAATGCAATTCCAAAACATGTATTATCTACTCTCACAAAGCTTACATATAAATTGGAGATAAAAATTTATTCTTTAATTAGATATAAAATTTACTCATAAAAGTCAGATAAATAAGTAAAACACAACATTTTATCTCCAATAATTTAATCTTCCAAGTTGCTAGGAACTGGTAGACTAGAATGTTCTTTAAAGGATCGATTAATGGTATCTCAATCTTTCCTGATTTTCAAAGTGTCATTTGAATAAATATTCTGTCACTTCAAAGATAAGTTCCCTGACGAGGCTGTTCTCTTCTTTCTCTTTGCCATCCCCAAATGGAGTCTGGTCCCAGGAGAAACTGTACAGTCATCAGGGCTTTAAAGGGCAGATTGCATGGGGTGGGGAGTGAGTCTTTAAATGAGCCAGTCAGCACTTCAGTGGGACTCTTATGATCCTGATGTGTGTGTGCGTGTGTGCGTGTGTGCGTGCGTGTGTGTGTTGAATGACCTTGATCTGTCTCTGGCCTCCTTGCTGGCTGATGTGCAGATGTTTGCTTTTTTGTGGGATTCAAACTTTAGTCTCCACGTTGAGAGAATGACCCAGTGAGACGGCCATCTCCCTTTGCTGACTGATTGATCTCAGTTCTCCCTGGCACAGTATCACTTTGAGATTTCACTGTGATTCCTAGTAAATCTCAAGCTTTGATGGCCCCTCTATAGCTCTAGAACAAATGTTTACGACTTCTCCCTGCAAATACACTCCTTCCAGCACTCCCACCACCACGCCCATTAATCAGTTATTTTACATTCATTCCACAGGAAAAGTGGATCTTGTGATATCCTTCCTCGCCACATAGGAACCACAGTTGGGCAGGAAGTGGTGCCTCTATAACTATCTCTTCACTGAGTCATGCTCTGCACTCTTTTGCCCCCAGGTTGCCACAGAGCTGCCCCCTGTAGAGTGAGATTATGCTTGGAGTTTGAAATGGAAATCAGGGAGCAATCTCCCATGGTTTCCACCCAGCATATAGAACACATTCCTTTTTATGACGTTTGAACCCAAAGAAGTGGAATTAAGACAAATGTACCTCATGGTCGCTTCCTCAACATCTGTTTTTCTTCCCTCAGTCCACTGGGGCTGGAGGGTAGGTTTTAGATAATTTCTCCTACCTGGAAAAAAAAATGTTGATATGTTATACTCACTAACCTCCTTCCTCAGTGGCTTTATGTGGTTCTGCTGGAATGTTGGTAAGGATGCTAGGAGAAATCCAAGCTCACCAGTGAAAGAAAAAGATTAAAAAAAAAAAAAAGTTTCCCTATATAATAAGATTGTGAATACAATGAAGTATATAACTATCTTCAGTATGGAGCTCTGAACTATATATATTTATAATCCTTTATTCATTTTTAAATTTTCATTTTATTTGTTTACATTTGCTACTTCTTGCTAGGCATATGTATTCATTTTTTTCTTTTTTTTAAAATCTCTGATGGCTAGAATATTTTTGAAAGAAAATTAGAGTCAAACTGGGTTTCTCGGGTTTTCTTCTGGACTTGTTAATCTAAGGGTATAATGTAGATAATTTGAAGTCATTTAAATTACTCTCATCTTCTTCCTAGGTGTTGGTCTAAGGCCTCATCTGTTATAAAGTATTTAATTTGAGATAAATTATGGCCATCTGTGATTAGACCGTGATGTTCAAGTTTTGCACTACGAACTGATCAAGATAATTATTGAGATTTATATACATAATTAACAAATATTAACATTTTAGCCCGTTTCATAAGTTAGCCTACTTAGAGGGTAGAAGCAAAACAATTTTAAAATGAAATAATGCCAAACAAATATTTACATTTGGTTATTAAATACTTATCCTAAGCATGTTTTGAAATATTGATTAGAACGGCTCTGAACTATGCACCAACCAGAGTAGGGAAACCTGTTATTTTTTTTGTCTAAATTCAATATGATTACATTTTTACTAATCATTCAGCTAAAACAGTAAATGTCCACATTCCAAAAGTGAAAAATAGCTAATTCATTTTTCATGTAAAATTTTGGATTTCTCTGAGATATGAAAAACAAAATCTATTAATTATTAGAATTACTTCTAAAGGTGAAAAAATTGGATTCTCTCCACTTTTCAGTAAATGTCCACATTCCAAAAGTGAAAAATAGCTAATTCATTTTTCATGTAAAATTTTGGATTTCTCTGAGATATGAAAAGCAAAATCTATTAATTATTAGAATTACTTCTAAAGGTGAAAAAATTGGATTCTCTCCACTTTTATGATTTTATGAAACCATAAAAATCATTTGATTGATTGTGGTTCTTTAAACATTTGTAATCTCGGGGAGAGCAAGACGGCGACGGGTCTGGAGTGAGCGTGCCAGAGGACAGAGAGACCCTGTGAAGTGTGCGCTGCGCTGCCAGAGTACTATTTGCATTTCCAAGAGCAACAAAAAACAAATAAATC
>NW_007734104.1:0-246 GCF_000696425.1 Galeopterus variegatus | reverse complement strand
AACAAAAATTAGAAATGAAAAAGGTGATATTACAACTGATCCATCTGAAATACAAGGAATTGTTCGAGACTACTATAAACAACTATACGCCAACAAGTTTGAAAACCTGGAGGAAATGAACAAATTCCTGGACACACATAAGCTCCCAAAATTAAGCCGTGAAGATGTAGAAAACCTGAACAGAAAAATAACAATAAAGGAGATTGAAGCTGTAATCAGAAAGCTCCCAACAAAGAAAAGCCCTGG
>NW_007734103.1:97824-99092 GCF_000696425.1 Galeopterus variegatus | reverse complement strand
TAAATTTGGCCTATTTTTCATATAAATTTTTTGTAAATATTATCTCAAATTTTACTAAAGGAATCCAGTGGTTGAATTAAAAGAAAAATAATGAACTAGAATATAACTTAACACTGGCTCTTTTACTTCCTTTGTAATGGATAGTCGTAATTCTTATTAGTAAAACCATGTTTAACATTTTCATTAAAAAAAATGGAGCAATTCCACTAATTCAAGTGAGCATACACACTTAAATACAGTAGTTGCTCTTAAGAATGTGTGTTGGTGTGCTGAGTCATTTACCATTTGTGAGGACTNACACTATATGAAGTGAGGGGACATGAGGCAAGGACATTCTTAAGCAACAAATTCTAAAGACAGACAAAAGTGTTATGCATATTAAGCAGGTTTTGAGGCCAACGTGCAGAAAATATCACAACAGAAGTTAATGCCTGTGAATGACACCCTGAAACACCTTTTGAAAGCAGCTCTGACAACTAGAGCATCTGCACACATTACTTTAACACGACACGTCCCTTGGTGCTTCAGAGAGGCCTATTGTCAATGAACACATTTGACAGGTATACAAAATAAATGTAAATAATAAAAAAAAAGAAAAAGAGGCAATGTTTCTCTGTTTATTTTAATATGTAACTGGATTTATAGAAGTTTTTTATTTTTTTAATTTAAAAAGCAGTAAAATAATTTACTTTTTAGATGACTATATATTTGTTTTTAATTCTGTAAATTTCTGTTACCTATCAAAAATATTTTATATAGAAACTTAGAGGACTGAATACTAAGAAAGAGTTGTGCCTCAATTTATTTAGAATTCCATTAAGAGTTTAATGTTTAAGTTTGTGTTCTGGTGTTATCTTCTCGGACTCTCCCCTGTTGTCATTTTAGCCTTCCCTTTTCCAGCCATTGCATGCTCCTTATGAGGTCTCCTCATATTCCTAAGCACTTTTATTGCATCATTTCCTTAGATCTATTCTCAATTCTCAATATTTTTCTCTTTAAATGTCTTTATCTCTCCAACTTTCGGTATTCTGGTATTTTATATCACACTCAATAGGAGTTGCTCAGTTGTCATCATATAAAATAGATAAAAAGTTAAAATATACCAAACATCCATGATGAAACAAGGAACAAGATAAATGAATTATCTACTTTACCATATACTGATTTTATAACAACTTTTTACAATAGTAATTTAGATATTATTCTCATTTTGAAGATAAGTGACCCTAGGATCAGGGAGGTAACTTACATGTTTGAATATCAGTAAC
>NW_007734103.1:94206-97346 GCF_000696425.1 Galeopterus variegatus | reverse complement strand
CATTTTGAAGATAAGTGACCCTAGGATCAGGGAGGTAACTTACATGTTTGAATATCAGTAACGGCAAAGCTTCAGAGTTTCAATAGATAAAAGGGAGACTCTGGGTTTGTTCAATGAGATCTGCAATCTAGATTTTCTTTCAGTGGAACTGATATTTTCCCCACAGCACTTCTTAGTTTAGTTTAGTTACTTTCTCTGGCAAAGCTTCAGAGTTTCAATAGATAAAAGGGAGACTCTGGGTTTGTTCAATGAGATCTGCAATCTAGATCTTCTTTCAGTGGAACTGATATTTTCCCCACAGCACTTCTTAGTTTAGTTTAGTTACTTTCTCTTGCCTCACAAGTGTCTTTTCTAACATTTCAAAGAATATCATAACACTATTCCCACGCAGAGACAATTTAGAGCGCCCAAGGAAAACTTTAAAAACCTTTATCATAATTTTGAACTTTAAAATTAGTCTTAATTCCCATAAACAAAAATGATTTAAAGCAAAAACAACAGTGATATTACTCAAAATGTTTTGCTGACATTTCTATTGCCAATTATAGGTCATAGCCAATAGTACCATTTCAGAAAAGTGAGTAGGTAAGAAAAACAAATTTTAAAAAGCAAATGGAAAAGCTTTCTACTTTCAACTATGCTACCCAGAGTCAGGACCTGTGGACCTAAAACTCAGCCAGGAAGAATTGCCCATCAGGAGGTTTATTGTCACACCACCATTACCATAGCCTCAGGGAAATAAGTCTGTCCTTACAGACTGTCATCTCTCTCAGTTATTGGTGTCAGAAGGATTCGCATTTTCTTCCTGAATTTAGAAATATTCAGTCATAGCACATTCAGTCTTCTGTCTTCCCTAAAGCTTCTTTCTTTCCCTTACTATTTATTTTTATATTTATATATATTCATGTATACTTATATTTTTATATTTTTATATATTTATATATTTAATTTATATTTAAATTTAAGTTCACCTCTCCACTTTACCTTTGGTCTCTGTCTTCTTGGTTCTCTATTACTTAACTCAGGAGGAGTCTGAAAGAACACATTCTCTACTCTGTCTTGTAAAACCTTTTGTTTGCTTCTCATCAATTTCCACATGATGTCTTAAATCTTCCATACAGCCAAGCTGGTCTTCCATCATTTGTATTCCGCTTTGTTCTGTAATTTCATTTTGTTTGATGCAGCAAAAGCATTTCAGGGACAGATATTCTTTAGAGTCTTTGGCATTTTAATATGATATAATATTTGTATTAATTTTTATGCACCCATGTACTAAGTAAGAAAGCTCTATGCCCTAAAAGGAAAGAACATCAATTCTTTTTGTTTGTAAATTGATAAACTCATCCATCACACTATATGTAAGGTAACATGATTTTCCGAAACTTTCAGTCATATTCTGACCTAATGCAATATCTACAGAAGATGCCTGGTTGTCTTTTGCTGCAGTCTTCCTTAGCTCCTAGGACGCAGTTTTACAGCAGGTAGAGAAAAGTCTATAGAGTTCGATTTAAACATGGTTGAATATCAGGGAGATGGTATGCTACATGTTTACATATAAACTTAATTTTATTTCTCTGTAGAAACAAAAGAAAAGTATCTGTTTGGAGACAATTAACTAAATATGAAAATGAAATTACTTGTTTTGATAAAATCATCTTGTTCTCTTAAAGATTATGATGTGTTGTAATATTGTATGTACTTAATATTATAGGTATTTTATTATTCAGATTATGCTAAGACTTTTATACCCACTCTGGGAGTCAACATAACTGAGACAGAATTAAATTAGTCATAGAATGGTATGTGTGACCTTATCTTTCAATTAATGGAATGATTGCCCATCCCTTACCCATTTCAAAAGCTTTTGAGGGCAACATCAAAGAGTCATCAAAAAAAACCCCATGAATTTGCATCTGAGATAAACCAAAAGAATGGGAAAACTCTAACAATCATGTTTATCTAAAGGCTTGAGACAAACAGGAACAGTAACTCAACCTATAGTAAGTGGGATGAAAGCAAAGAGTGTGTCAAGTTGAACCCAGAAAAACAAGGGTCTGCAATGTAGACAGAGGATCCCTGTTTTATGAGCTTGCAATCTCAGTTGTAGGCAGAGATAAAACTCTTATTTATAACAAGCCAACTTGGACAGATGTTTAGAAAACACCATTGATTAAAGGGTACTTGTTTAACTGAAAAGTTAATTCACTTTGATAGATGAATACTTCACTGCAAATAAAAATTTCATTTTGCTTTATATTAGCACCTTCCATAGATAATTTGAAACTAACTAAATTTGATGTCATTATTTTTCCCAGAATATTTTTAGCAATTCATATAGCAGTATTAATTTTGAATGCTATTTTCCTTGAAAAGGAGAGAAGATATTAATAGGTATGCTTTTAGGAATTTTAGAATAATTAAACAATTCTGATCTATCTCTCTAAATTTTATGTTCTGTTTCTTCAGGAAGTACATACAATATGAATACACATACAAAAACATACCAGTCTATTAAGTCTATTGCAATCCCCCAAATGAAATAATGCCCAGTATATCCAGCAACTTCTTTACCTTTTTGTTAGAAATGTGAATTCTGAGGTACTAATGTAAAATGCGATTTAGACCATAATTTTACCATAAATTAGAATTTGGAATTCATTAACATAATTATCAACCCTAAAGAGGGATTTTAAATTGCAATATTTAGCATTGTAAAAAAATGTTTATTAGTACCAGCAGATAGATTTTTAATTGCTGTCACCTAATATTTTCCCCAATTAAGTGATAATAGGTAGTTCAACAACATATTTATCAGTGAAGATATTTTATCATGCAAACTTCAGACCACATAGAAATTCAGGGAGAAGCTAATTAGTTTAGCCGTTTTATACAGCATGTCACAAATCATAAGTTTCCTTCTTCTGTTTGTCCTTCTCTTACCATTTTCTTATCATACCCAGAATTAGTGGGAGAACATTATCCACTGAAATTATTCTAATCTCCCTTCTGGACTAAGAATTTATACCCCAGCTGCTGGAAGTTCTGCCAGCAGATGGTCCTCATCTGTCAGCCCTCCCCACAATTCAGAAATTCCTCTTCATCAAAGTCTGTATGTTCCCTACAATTCACACATTACCGAT
>NW_007734103.1:86877-93840 GCF_000696425.1 Galeopterus variegatus | reverse complement strand
ATTTATACCCCAGCTGCTGGAAGTTCTGCCAGCAGATGGTCCTCATCTGTCAGCCCTCCCCAGTTATTTACTAGGTGGAGGACAGCTGCTTTGCCCAATTCACACCCCCTTCACAGTGCAGCCTGATAAAAGCATGGATATAAAGGCCTGGCTCCCTCCCCCAACTATAGACAGCATCGAGCAATCATTCAGCTCTAGCTGTTACACTGGAATCAACTGAGGCCTTTGATGGAGTGGCATTGCAGCCACACTTCTTCCTTTGCCCAATTCTGCTATTTCCCTTCATTTCCACAGGTTTTGATCACTAGGAAACACCCTAATAAATTCTGTGCACTCTGATCTTACTCTCAAAGTTGGCTTCCCAGGAAATCTAACATGTTAAAACAGAAATTACTTATAGATATAATTCATTTTCTGGTATAACTGAATATATACATGAGACAATAATCCTATCATAACTTTAATACTTTTTTATTCTAGTTATCACAAGAATCCCACAATTCTCAAGAAATTCCTCTTCATCAAAGTCTGTATGTTCCCTACAATTCACACATTACCGAACCATCTTCAACTCCCAGATCATGTTGACTGAAACCTTTGTAAATCATGGACCACTGGCAGCAAAATTCTCTATGCTCTCAAATCCCTTTCTGAACAGTTTACTCAACTTCTTTCTCTGACCAAATATCTGCTTCTCTCCCAGAACATACTTTACTCAAGACTAATAGTAGCTGTTACTTTCCAATAGTAGCTGTTCTCTGCAACATTCTTTATGCCACAGATGATCTCCTTGCTAGTCTTCACCATTGCTAAATATATCTCACCTCTAGATATGAAGTTTATGCTATTAGTTTCTACCTCTTGTCACCCTTATTTGTTGTAGTCATACAATAAATTCTATATTATTTCTACTTATTTAAAAATATAGTTACCTGGCTTATTACTACTCTTTCTCAGAAAAGCTGATGTCAAACTTTTGGTGATTGCAATGTTCTTATAATTGATCTTTGCTATAATCTAACCTTTCAGTTCTTGAACTTTTCACATCCAAAGGTCTTGTCCACAATACTTCTCTGCTATCTAATCCCATTATTATACTGCAGACAGTGTTGTTACCAATATTGGTGTTCCTTCAATTCCAGGAATCATCTTCCTCTCTTTTCCTCAAAGCACTTGTTTTTCCAACCATTCCCCCTGGTACGTCAATTCCAAGAATTATTTGACCATATGTGAAACTCCAATGCATTGAATTGGCCAGCTTTTCTTTTTTTTTATGTCCCTCAAGTAAGTATAAAGGGTCTTCAAGAAAACATAGGGGAAAAACTCCAGGAAGTAGGAGTGGGTACAGACTTCATGAATATGACCCCCAAAACACAGGTAACCAAAGGAAATAAACAAAGGGGGTTATATCAAACTAAAAAGTTTCTGCACAGCTAAGGAAACAATCAACAGAGTGAAGACAACCAACAGAGTGGGAGAAAATATTTGCAAAGTATACATATGACAAAGTATTAATATCCAGAACATACAAGGAACTCAACAACTTTACAGCAAAAAAATAAGTAACACAATTAAAAAATGGGCAAAGGAGCTGAATATGCATTTCTCAAGGGAAGATATATGAATGGCAAACAGACACATGAAAAAATGCTCAATATCACTCACCATTTGGGAAATGCAAATGAAAACCACACTGAGATACCATCTCACTCCAGTTAGGATGGCTAATATCCAAAAAACTGAGAATGATAAATACTGGCAAGGTTGCAGGGAAAAAGGAACTCCCCTATACTGTTGGTGGGAATGCAGAATGGTGCAGCCTTTATGGAAAATGGTATGGATGTTCCTCAAATGATTGCAGATAATCTACCACATGGCCCAGCTATTCCACTGTTGGGAATATACCCAGAGGAATGGAAATCATCATGCCAAAAGGACAACTGTACTCCCGTGTTTATTGCAGCACTGTTTACAATAGCCAAGAGTAGGAACCAGCCCAAATGTCCATCATCAGATGAGGGGATAAGGAAACTGGTATATCTACACAATGGAATACCATTCTGCTATGAAAAAGAATGAAATACTACCAATCGCAATAACATGGATGAACTTAGAGAAAATTATATTAAGTGAAACAGGTCAGGCACAGAAAGAGAAATACCACATGTTGTCACTTATTTGTGGGAGCTAAAAATAAAGAAATCAATAAATATGCGAACAAATAAATGGTGGTGGGGGGAAGAAGATACAACAATCACAACAATTCTTTGAACTTGTTAAGACAAGAGAATAGATATGATGTAGTTGGGGAGGGGAGAAAGGGAGGGGGAAGAGGAATAGGTAAAGAAACATGAAAATCAACTACAACATATCTTGAAAAGTTAAAACAAAATAAAATAAAATTAAAAAGTTCATGGAAGGATTTGTATTATCTTTTAATTCAATTTTTCCATGAAGTCTTGAAGTACCCTAAAGAAACATGAAAATCAACTACAACATATCTTGAAAAGTTAAAACAAAATAAAATAAAATAAAAAAGTTCATGGAAGGATTTGTATTATCTTTTAATTCAATTTTTCCATGAAATCTTGAAGTACCGTTGTATGAGAAATGTAGTTTTTTGGACAGCAAGACATGCCAGAATATTAAAGAGATTCAGGATTGTGGTGATCCTGGGCATCTGCATGTTAGAGCTGCCTCATTTGATTTCTCAGCAATAAACTAACCTCCAAGTGTCTGGTTCCACTGGACTGAAATATTGCATAGCAGTGTTTTGTAAAAATGGTATATCTCTGAGGGGCCCAGCTGGTTTTGCCTAATAACAAGCACATGTCTAGTTTTACAAATAATGGTGTATTATGAAGCTTTACAAAAAAAAATTATTCTCAGAACAACACTCAGCATATTTATTATATAACATTTGTTACTGTGCAGTTATGTACATGAACAGTAACAAAAATATGATTTACTAAGGCTACAGAAAGCCTCACTGTATCTTGTTACCATTCCTCTTTTTCATATTGCTTACAATTAATGGCACAGCATTACAAAAACTGTTTTGAACATGTTCTTAATATCCAAGCCCCTTTATCATCCCTCACACACCTCTGGTTAAAACCTCCTCTCTCTGAAACCTCACCGAGGCAGCTAAATGAGATTGTAGGAAATGGCAAAGCCGTGCTGATTGGAACTTAAATTTGTGTCATCAAATAAATTCTTGTACAGAACACAATGACAGCTCATTTTCTTAGATCATTCTTGTTCTGGATGAGATTATATACTTTCTCCCTCTTCAAACCTCCAACACCCTGCCGTATTCTAACTTTCTGATAATAATGTCCTGTGCTTTCACCCCCACATCTCCAAACAAATATGAATTTTTTACCCATATACCCTTCCTTCTTTCCACAGGCCTGCTGAATTTTATCCCCCTTCACATACTGACACCCTGCTCCAAAAGTTATATCTTCTCTCACCTAAATTATCCAATGTTCCCCCTGTAGGGAATCATTCCATTTGTCAAAAATATGTAATGTCACAGCCCGTTGTGAAACTCTCTTCACTCCTTGTAACCCTCTAGCCCCATCTCTCTGCTCCTCTTTTGAACAAGGTTCATTATAATTTCTCTCTTCACTTCCGTTCCTCAAATTCTATCTTGACACCACAGTTAGACCATTTTTTCCATCATGTTTCACAGGCCTCTCGGGCAGCACACATTCTCGCCATCATTTATAATGAAAGTACATGTTGCAGACAGCCAAACTTTTTCATGTACCTAAATCTCCTCTCCTGGTGCCGCCTCATCCTATGTACTCTGAAGTGTCTTGGCACTCAGATCTCTTCTCTCATCTTTCTATGCTCAGTCAGGCTCAAGACTATATGCTCATGACTCCCAAATTTAAATTTGAGGACTTCTTCTACCCTCGACTCCAGACTTGTATATCTTACATCCTACTACACGTATCCAGTCGGATAATGTAAAAATCAGTATATCCAGAACTAAAGTCCTTATTTCTGCTTTCCTAAAAGCAATAGACCTGCTGCTCTCGTTGTCTTATCCATGTCAATAAATGGTAATTGAGCTCCTTATTTGCTTAGGCCAAATTCTGGAATGATCTTTGATTCTTCACATCCTGCATCTATCTGTTAAGCAAGTAAATTACTTGAGTGTTATCTTCAAGACATTTTCAGGATTTGACACGTCCTCTCCTTTTCCATCATTGTCCAACACCTGCATTACTGTAATTGACTCATAAATAGTCCCTCTGCTAGAACTTGTACTTCTGCAATTGTTTACCATCACATAGCAGCCAAGGCCTTTCATTTTAAAAAATTCAAGTGGGACAATTTCACTCTTCCATTTACCAACTCCCAATAGCTTTTCATCGTACTCAGAATAATATCTATCAACAGTAATACATAACTACCAATAATAACTAATTATCACCAGTTTTATCAAAGTGTCTCCTACCTCCTATCCTGTCACTCTCCTCCTCTTTCTGTGAGCTCCATGACACTGGTCTTCCTGCAGGTACTGAAAACACCACACACTGCCTATCTCCGGGAGCTTGCCCTGGCTCTTGTCTTGGCTGAAATTCTACTGTCCAGGTACAGATAAGGCTGATTATTTACACCAGGTATCTGCTCAGATTGGGCCAAAAATGCTTCCTGAGCATCTCCCAAACATTTCACCCTCCTCAGTCTTGGTGCTTCCACCCCCTTTACAGCTACATTTTTCTCGATAGCACTTACAGTCTGACATATATAAAATCTGTTTATTGTATTGTGTCTGTTTCCCTCCTTTGGAATATAAAATCTTTGAAGACAAAGGCTGTTTTTTTGTTCGGTTATTTTATTTCCACTGAATTCCCAATGCCTGGAGTGGTGCTTGACCTATAGTATTCTCTCAATGATTATTTGTTGAATAAATAAATGTACATTCACTTTGATTCTACTTGAGTTAAATAATGTTTAGAAAAAATTTTTTTCCAATTAAATCATTCAGAAACAGAAGTTGTAGAATTGCCTCCAATGATGGTTCCAGCTGAAAGGTGAAATATTATTCTACTCTATCTTGTATGGCTTTATCACTTTATTCTGCCTCCAACAAATAGCAAAGATATCTTTATTAATGTATGGAACACAGTTGACTTTTGGCCGCAACGTTGAAAGTTTCTGTGCATCACATTCACCACAGATACCTGAAGATTTATTTAAGCTTAAACTAATTCACACAAACCTTAATTCGGTGATTATCTATCAGTTTGCAATCCATGAGTTTCATTGGGACTGCCACGGGGAATGTATTTCAGACTTGATGAATGAACATTTATTGTGCACCTACAATATGACAGGCATCATGTTTGGTATTTTTAAAATGTGCTTTTCTTAATCCCTACAATAAGGCTATAAATGTGTTGATTTCTCCCACTTACAGAGGAATACAATGTTTCTTGGTGATGATAAGCAATTTCCATATGCAAGTACATCTCTCTCAATTTGAAGTCTTTTATCTTCCTATGATACAATATTGAGTTATGTAACTTTAGGTGCTAAAAACTCTATATAAAGAAAAATTAATTTCGGGGACCCTTATCAGAGCAACTCTACAGATGAATACACCAAATTATTCAATTATGCAAAGGTATTTATTTTGCAGCTTTAAATCATATTATAATGGCTATATGGAACAAAATTAATTGTTAATCTATTTTTTCCCAGTTTACTGTTTTCTGTCATAAAGACATAAGTCCCACAAAACTTCACCATTATTTCTAGAACTAAACTCACTTTAGTTATATTGTACTCTGTACTTTAATATAAAGATATACTTCTCAATTTTGGCATTTGAAACAAGCATTACCTATTTGAAAATATTCGAAACTTCACAAAATTGTCCAAATTCCCCTTAATATTGCATGGTAGTTTGTTTTAAAAGTTATCTTATATACTTATTTTGCTTCCATCATTTTAGATGTGTTTTTTATTTTTTCAAAGTTTATGGGTTATTCTATTTTATTTCTAACAAATTAAGCATATGAAATACTTTTCCTTCCTGATATTCTAACCTCTCCAACTTCTGTTTTAAGTTAATTCTGCTATCTAAATTGGTGTTGGCAAAACTTCCAATTTGATATCAGCTACAAATTTCATTAACATACTGTTTTCTCCATCTTCCAGATCATTAATTAAGTTGTTAAATAAGATCAGCCTTCACACTGATCCCTGTGGCACTCCATTAAGTATATTGACATTTTGTTTGTTATACTTCACTCAGTTTTACATCCAAGAAGCTCTGCTTTTATCTAAGTCAATTTGAATTTTTTATTACTATTTCATGAAGCTCTATGATATATTTCACTTGCTATTTTTAAGTAGGTATATTCCACATCTTTGACATTATTGGCTTCTCTGCAATGATTCTGCAGTCAAAGCTGCCAGGAATTGTCTTTCTATTGTGGCTTTTTAAATTGTGATTGCTTAAATTGAAAAATCCTTAGATATTTTTCTCTTACTATCTTTTTCTTTAATTATGACTAATGTAATTACTTTACTCAACTTTCTTTTCCCTCAACCACTATTTCTTTTTAAAATTCAGGACTTTCTCTAATTCTAAATCTATTTTCAAAAAAAATAATTAATATAGTCTTGTCATTAATAATTACTCTTGTATTGAAATATTGTTCTAAATAATGACATGTAAAGGACAGTGTTTCTGGCTTTCAAACCTTACATTGCACTAGGATGGATAGTAAATACAGAGAACAAATTAATTAAACTTGTTACAATAGATATTCACAATGACACATACAAAGGTACTTCAAAAAAGTTCATGGAAAGTTTCATATTTAATTTAACTTTTTTATGAACTTTTTGAAGTACCCTCAAATAACTTTAATTATGATTATATTTTATTTTATTTTTATTTATTTATTTCAAATATTCATGAGATACAAAGCTGAT
>NW_007734103.1:81744-86354 GCF_000696425.1 Galeopterus variegatus | reverse complement strand
TATTGTTCTAAATAATGACATGTAAAGGACAGTGTTTCTGGCTTTCATACCTTACATTGCACTAGGATGGATAGTAAATACAGAGAACAAATTAATTAAACTTGTTACAATAGATATTCACAATGACACATACAAAGGTACTTCAAAAAGTTCATGGAAAGTTTCATATTTAATTTAACTTTTTTATGAACTTTTTGAAGTACCCTCAAATAACTTTAATTACGATTATATTTTATTTTATTTTTATTTATTTATTTCAAATATTCATGAGATACAAAGCTGATTGTCCCCCCTCCTGCCCATGATGTGGAGGCCAGATTCCTATTGGGGACATACCCATTACCAGAAATTACTTTTGTACCCTTTCTCCCCTTCCAATTATCCCACAACCTCCATCCCTTTCCCCTTCTCCCCTCAACTGCAATTTGTAGCCCTAGGAATGTCCCCTCCCTCTGTTAGATCACGGCACTACTGTGGTCTTTCTTTCCTGCCTTCCTTTCTCTCTTAGCTCCCACATATGAGTGAACACATGCGGTATTTATCCCTCTGTGCTTTGCTTGTTTCACTCAACATAAGTTTCTCCAGATTCATCCACGTTGTTGCAAATGGGAGTATTTCATTCTTTTTTATGGCAGAGTAGTATTCCATAGTGTATATATACCACAGTTTCCTTATCCAATCATCTATTAATGGACATTTAGGTTGGTTTCATATCTTGACTATTGTAAACAGAGCTGCAATAATTAACATTCTAAAAGAAAATTTAATGTTACTGGACTGAATAACCTTATGTGGTGATGGAGTTTGGATGTGTTGTCTCCTCCAAAATTCATATGGAAATTTGATCTCCAATGTGGCAGTGTTGGAAACTGATTGAGTCATAGGGGCGGATCCCTCATGAATGGATTAATGCTCTCCCTGGCGGAGGGGGGATTAATTAGTGGGTTCTTTCTGTTAGTTCCCGCGAGAGCTCTTTGTTTAAAAAAGACTCTGGCACCTTCTCTCTCTCTCTTGCTACCACTCGCCATGTGATCTGTGTGTACCCACCGGATGCCTGCCACTTTCCACCATGAGTAGAAGCAGCCTGTGACCCACACCAGATGCAGCTGTCCCAGAATCATAAACCAAATAAACCTCTCTTCTTTATAAATTACCCAGTTTCAGGTATTCTGTTATAGCAACACAAAACAGACTAAAACATGTGGCATCTGGGTTAACATAGTCACTTAGAATTTAGAGTATTTTGTAATTTATAAATTACATACTTTGATTATGTAAACAAACCTGAGAAAGAATAGATATCATTAACTTCATTTAATGCTGAAGACATTTGGCAAATAGGTAGGATTTCAAAGATAAATACTTAATCAATGGCAATGTGACTTTTCAGTCTGATCATCTGTTATCTAATACTGTACATTTTCTAGTGTAACTCACTCTATTCAATGTAAAACAATTTTCTTTCTCTCATTTAAACTTTTATTTTTTTATTAAAAAAAAACCCCACCTCATTATGTTATTTTTCTTTTTCTAAATATCAGAAATATTACTTGGAACTTCTCTTTGAATTTTTCCCTATGACCCTTTATCATTATTTTTCCTGCAAACCTATTAAGCTTGGCATAGCATAGTTGTTTCTTACCTAACTATCCTCTGAATCACATGGCTGCCATATGTAATTAGGCAACCTGACCCTAATTGCACCCATAAAAGTGGAGCTTAAGTTTTTAGATCCTAAATTTATCATCTGAAAATGATTGCCTGAGGATGTTTACACCAAGTATTGTCTCATCAGCATTCAGCAGCATTGACAAAGCATAAAAGAGGAAGGAAACCACAGACACACAGAACAGATGAAAAAAAAAGATTCGTGAACAGAAAATCAACACCCATAATGCTTCAAGGACCATGGCTTCAAAAACTTTGCTCTTTCTCTTTAATAGAACTCTCCATTTCAAATTCATCTTGAGACAAGCAAATTGTATGCCTGTTTCGTCTGCTCTGCATAATAAGCATCCCTGCACACAACTCTATACATACAGCTTTAAAGAGGGATTTTTTTGTTGTTGTTCTTTTTTGTTTATTCTTTTAAATATTCTACTTTGAAACATGAATGATTTAGGGCAATATTTGCATTTTTTCTCTTGAATAATCCTGTTCAGTATCAGTAAATAAATTATAATTATCACCCATGATTCCATATCACTAATTTAAGTGTGTTATGTTTTTTTACCACTTATTTACTTCCTGAAAGAAACATTTTTTTTTTTTTACTATAAAGCGATGAAATAATCGATGATTTGTTTTCAATCACTGTTCTATCTGATATTCAGATTCACTTAGTGAAAAGTAAAAAATGGAGAAGGAATAATTATTTAAGTGTTTCTTGTAACTCTGTTAAAGACATCAGATAAAAACAAAACTTTGATATTTGAATAAAGGATATAAAAGCTACAGGAAATCATGTTTATGTTACGATAAAATCTTAACTGCCTATTGTGATCACAAGAACAGAAAAAATGCAAATGGATTTCTTAATTTTAAATTTAATAAACTACATTTTAAACATATACGTGTGTATATATAGTCTTGCCCCCCATAGCAACTTTTCAGTCAACAACAAATGACAAATATAAAGGTGGCCCCATAAGATCATAAGGGAGTTGAAAATTTACTATCACTTAGTTTTGTAGTAGCCATTGTAACACCGTATTGTAAAGCATTACTCATTTGGGAGCTACAGGCTAAACCATGCAGCCTAGGAGTACAGTAGGCTACACCCTCTAGGTTTGTGTAAATACACTATAATATTTGCACAACAACAAAATCTCCTAATGAAGCATTTCCCAGAACATATGCCCAGTTGCTAAGTAATACATGACTGTATATGTGTATATATACATATGTATGCCATTCTGTACATTATCCAAATATATTGCTTTACTTTCACATAAAAATCAAATTCTACACAGCACTAGATATATGCCACATATTGGAAGACCAATAAGTATGAGCTTCTTTGTTATTGTAGTAATCTTATCATCATGAGTCTAGATTTAAGAGAATTTTAAGCCTAGCCGAAGCATACAATTTAAACCATAATAAATTTAAAACTGGAAAATCATATTTAGACAAGGAGATCCTTATTTCATTTAGTCTAAATATTTGTAATAGTTGTATTAGGTATCTATTGCTGCATAACAAATTACTCCAAATTTGCTGCTTAAAACAATAAACATTTACTATATCACAGTTTCTGTGAATGAGGGATCTAGAAGCAGCTTAGCTGCTTGATTCTAGAAAGGGTCTCATAAGATTATAGTGATGCTGTGGATCGGGCTACAGTTATCTCAAACCTCACATGAGGGAGGATACTTTCCCAAGTTCACTCACTTGGTTGTTGGTAGGCTTCAGGGCAGCTGACTGTAAACTCACTCACATATTTGCTGGCTGTTGGCTGCAGGCTTCAATTCCTTGTCATGCGGAACTTGTATTGGCTGCTGTAAGGCCCTGGTAATGTGGCCGCTGACTTCCTTCAGAGTTTTTTCAGGGTATGGAAGAGAGAAATAGAGATTGAGATGGAGGTGGAGGGAGAGAGAGACACACAGAGACAGAGAGAGATTCCCAAAAGGGAAGTCGAAGTCTTTTATAACTTAATATTGGAGATGTCATTCCATCACTCCTACTGTATTCTGTTCTCTAGACTCAAGTACTAAGTCCAGACCACACTCAAGAAGAAGGGAAGTACGCTTCACCTCCAGAGGGAAGGAGTATCAAAGAATTTGTGGACCTATTTTAAAACCACCCCATGAGTCATGTTACCAATATTCAAATCTGAATTGTAAGCTCTCCATAGAAAATCTAAGCTTCTGTCTGTGTTACAATCAGCAGCTACTGACATCTTTTAGTCTCTGTGTTGTTCTGACTGTTCCTACAGACTGCCTGTCTTCTTCTACCACAGGGTGCACAAAACCAAGTTAGGAATCAGAGTTTTTTGCTTTACTGCCAATAACTATAACTATGCAGTGCTGTTGATGAAGCACGTCTAAATTCTGGCGATATTGGTATTTAGAAAGAGCTAAAAAAAGTTTCTTAAGTAAAACTCCCTGTATTGCAATGGGAAACCTTCCTCTGAGAGTGTTTTTCCTCTTTCTCCTGCTGATGTATAAGCTATTCTGGAGCATTTTCTTGTATTATAAGAATTTTACATACATATGCTGAAGATCTCACTTCCTCAACATCTTCCATAAAGAACATAATTACTGCAAATAACCAGAATCAGTTGTATATTAGCAACTGCATTACTCTTGATGCTGTTTATAATTTTAGTATCTTTGATTTTAGTCCTCTTTTTCATCATACCTTGGATGAATTGCCATGACAGAAGTGAATTCTACTTTTCGGCAAGAAAAAAATAGATATGTATATATCTGACAAGGAATGTGTGAGGTCCAAGAATAAAAATGTCAGTGTAGTGAGACGGACTGAGTTCCTCAAAGATGAGCAGACAAATGAACTAAGAATCATACGGGGATGCAGAAAATGAGATCAAATGTAATCAGCAATCTCAAGACCTGCAGGTGCTTCAGTATCTAGGCAGAGGTGGGTAA
>NW_007734103.1:57009-80528 GCF_000696425.1 Galeopterus variegatus | reverse complement strand
GGTGGGAGCGCTGCCACGCTCCCAAGCGGCACACTGTAGCAGTGCGCCACCGGGCCGGCCCTAACATGTTACCTTTAATTGAAAATGGACAAACTATTACTACTTATTTGGAATAGGAGCAGAGATTCTGTTTNGGTGGGAGCGCTGCCACGCTCCCAAGCGGCGCACTGTAGCAGTGCGCCACCGGGCCGGCCCTAACATGTTAACTTTAATTGAAAATGGACAAACTATTACTACTTATTTGGAATAGGAGCAGAGATTCTGTTTCTGTTTTTCCTGCATCCACCAAATTCACTGATTTACTTATGGTAATTCTAACATTCTTTCCTGTTAGGAGGTTATTATAAGCAGGGAGTTATCCTGAGACTAAATAGGATATTGACTGAACAATGCAGGAACTAGAAGGATCTCAACAGAGCTAAGTAGGAGAGAAAATACAACCAACTTATCCTCCTGTTTGGATAATGAAACCTTCTCATTATTTTTTTTCTAATTACCCTTTCTCTTCCTGATCCCTACATCTAAAATTTGTTGAAATGGTTAAGAATAAAAAATTAAGTGAAGTGAGCTAAAAACTAATAAAACAACAAAGGAAATAGATAAAAATCAATAACTTTTTTTTTTCTATCTACAAAAAATCAATTTAGCAACCATAGGAAAGAAACAAAGGCATGCATGGCTGTTGGAAGAATTTAAATGACTTAGCAAGATAATTCACCATGAGTATAACAGAATTAATGATGGTTGCAGGAAGAAATTCTTAATGTTTAAAGTTAGAGGTAGACATCCTGGAAGGTGAGCCATACCTCTTCAGATCCTGACTGCCCAGTGAGAAGGAAACAGGTAGAAGAAGAATACAGACATTCTAAGTATATTCCTTAAGATTCTTCCTGCCTTCTTGCAAATCCTAATAAATAAAAAGTAAAAAAAAAAAAGTAAGTTCAACCATGTCTCATTTTTTTTTTACTTACTTTTAATTATCATATGTTCGATTTTGCTGATTCTGGGCCTAGCAATTATTCTTAAAAACTATACTACAGTATAGAATATTAGAATACACTTTTACTCTCCTGTGGATACATCTGATACACTATGAAGGCTATACACCCATTTCTCTTTTGTAACTCTTGGTTTTTGTCTCCTAGAAATAGTTTTGTAGAACTTACAGCTTTGTAGAAACTTGTTATCTGTCACTCAGCTTTTATTTTACAGAACTTTATCTTTATGGTTTCTAAGATCTACATATCAAATCGCATAATGTCTTTGATGTGACATAAATGATACTGGTGTTCAGTTGAAATGATTATGTTTAATTGATGTTGTTATTAAAAAAAATTTTCTTGAAAGGATTCAAATTTCTAGTTCAAAATAGGGTACTTTAAAAACAATAAATGTTTTTTAATCCTAACTATTGTCATGCTTTCCCAAATACTCATTGATTCACACATTGTTTTATAAGTGTTTTATTAATTATGGTTATTAAATAGAAATATTCATATAATGTAAATAATCTAACAAAGTATCTGGTATATAGGAATTACTCAGTTGATGTTTTCTCCATTTTCATCTTTACGCCATCTAAGAAATTACATAATCTTTGCTCTTATCAAATTCTAATGACTATTTCCATAAAAATTTTAAATCTTAAAAAATATGAAGTCTGTAAACTGCATGGTTGTTTTTTATACTTGAACTTTATTGTCATAATTTTTATTATTTTTGAAATGCGTAAGTTTATTCAGTACAAAACATTCTCAAGTTAGCAGAAACTCTCATTTACCTTATATGAGGAACAAATCCAAAGTAGAGATTAAGTTACTTTCTAAAAAACCGAGAAAGGAGGCAAATTGGGAGTATTTTTAGGTACAAAATGAGTGTTCATCCTAACTGACTCTTGCCAATGAGGTGACATTCATGGTGGGATATTAATTTTATTTTCCCATTATTTCAGTTACGTATTTAACATGTAAACACCCATATTATTGTCCAACCTCTCCCTTCATCTATGAAAATGTCTTCTCTCTCTCATCATCAATTACCAGGGTTATTGAAATAAAGTTTGCACATACGAAAGAACATTTGGATAGGACATATAAAAGCCAAGGCTGCAGAATTTGGCCTTTTCTAAACAGACAGATGGCCTTCTGAATTTATTTTTAACATCTGAACCTCAGTTTCCTTATCTTTCCAATCAATATACGTTATATGTATGATGTCTGAAGATTGTTGTTTAACTGTACAGATTATGATTCCATTGATTTAAGGCAAATATGCAAAATGAAATAAAATAGAAAAGAAATGAGCTTCAACCTGAATTTTAATATTATTTAATAAAAATTATTATATGGTGATAGTAATAGAATATATTTTCTTCTGTCTTATCTCCTTTTTTGTTTTTATTTCACGACTTACTGACAAGTTTTACTTGATTTTTACCGTGGACCTGTCACTTCACCTAAGACTATAAAACATTTACTGAAATTGCACAACCTTACTGAGTTCCCTAATAATTAGTTCTATTTCAAGAGAACTATTGTATTGATTAACCCTCCTGTGTGTAACATCAAGATATTCACATTAATTGTGGGTGGAAGCAGGCATACTATCTGTAGTATAATCTAAAAGGAGTCTGTTATTAGGAATTTGAAATCACTTGTTACCTTGACAACAACAGGCAATGCCTGGCTACTCAGCATGTGTCTCTGCAGGTTCCCAGGTAGTTCCTCAGATATTAATGATACTTTGCTTGTTAAACTGATATCTTCGAAATACTGGTTCTTACGTGAAATTAAATATACTTGCTTGTGCTCTATTATAGTCTATGTTGTAAGCAAAGTTATGTTTTTACAGGTCTGTCACCTTAATTTATATTTTAAAATTACCTGTTCTGTATGCAGAGAATGATTTCTGAGAAAACACACGAAATAACTCATATGGCTGATGTCTTCAAAAAGTATGAGTATGTGCATATGTGGAGTGTGTATGTGTGTCTGTTGCATGGCTATTTATTTCATTAACTGATAGAATAGACATTTGTACGTGATTAATTAATAAAATGTTATTGAGTAAACGTGACAGCATCAAGCAAAACCCAATTGTTAATTAACTTAATTGGGGGTTTATTATATTAGTTCTGCAGCTGCTAACCACAGGTTTGGAGCAGTATAATACTCTGCATATCTTAAGCTAAAGTAGGTGAAGCAAGGATCTGAGAAACGATGGACTAGAAGTGCTATATTAATAAGATCCTGTGATCTAAGTTTCTGAATCAAAATGAATTTTAAAAACCTGCAGATGAAGCCTCAATAATAGATACATGAAAAGTTTAGCTCTTTGAAATATGTATTTTCATTACAAATTATGGCTTAGAGTTTTATCCCTACTCTGTAGATTATATTTCTGAGATTCCTGCTACAAGATAATCATCATTGAATAAATTAACAATTATTTTAAAAAATACTTTTAAATGGTCATAGTCAATTATGAGTGAATAAAAAACATTTTAGCTTACAAGGGCACTTCAAAAAGTTTGTGGAAAAAATAATTAAAAGAAAACAACTGAGAACATAAGCAGAGGCTAGAACAAACAGAGGAATTTCTGAACTATAATACAGGCCTTTTGAGTTAAAATAGGTAAACCAAAAAACAAAAAAAAAGAAAGAAAGAAAGAAAAAGAATTTTAAAAAATGAAGAAAACCTATGAGATCTTTCTGATGATCTTAAGCATACAAACATCCATATTATGTATGTACCAGAAGGGGAAGAGAAAGGAAAAAGCATTAAAAGATTATTTAATGAAATAATAGCTGAAAAATTCTCAAATATTGGGAGAGATATGGTCTTATAGATCCAAGAAGCTTGAAGATCCCCAGCCAGATTCAAGCCAAAAAGGAAATAAGGATCGCCCTGAGACACACTATAGTTAAATTATCAAAAGTCAAAGACAAAGAAAGAATTTCAAAAACAGCAGGAGAAAATTATCAAATCACCTCTAAGAAGGGAATCCCCATCAGAAAACAAACAAACAAAGAAACAACAACAACCAAAAATGCCAACATATCCAGCAAATCAGCAAATACTGGATATAATCCTTTATCCAGCAAAGCTTTCCTTCTGAATACAAAGAGAAATAGTATCTTTCCCAAACAAATAAAAACTGTGGGAATTCACCACTACGAGATTGTCTGTTCAACAAATCCTCAAAGGAGTCCTACATCTGGAATCAAAAGAGATATATGTCATCACATATACACAAGAAAGAATAAAAAATGCTAGCAGAACAGAAATACAAATGAGAGATAGAAAATGTTTCTTATCACTACAAAAAAACACCCAACAACGAAGATAAACAATAAAAGGTTAAAAAAAGCAGCAAAAGAAGTATAAAACATCTATAAATAAATTAATAAAATGGCAGGTATAAAGCAATGCCTTTCAATAACAATCCTAAATATAAATTGATTAAATCCCCCACTTCAAAAATATAGACTAATTGAATGGCTTAAAAAAAACTAGACCAACTGTATACTGCCTGTGAAAAACTCACTTAGCTAATAAAGACACACAGAGACTAATAGTGAACGGATGGAAAAAGACATTCTACACAAAGAAAACCAAAAATGAGCAGGAATTGCCATATATTTTATAACAGATGAAATAGACTTCAAACCAAGAACTATAAAAAGAAACAAAGAAGGACACTACATATTGATAAAAGGATCAATGCAGCAGGAAGATATAACAATCACAAATATATATGCACCCAGCAGCAGAGCACCCAGATATATAAAGGAACAGTTATTGGATCTAAGAGGAGAGATAGAGCCCAACATAGTTATAGATGGGGACTTTAACACAGCTCACAACATGAGGCAGATCATCCGGACAAGGAATTAGCAGAGAAATATTGGATTTAAACCGTACTTTAGACCAAATGGACTTGAGAGACATACATAAAACATTTTATCTTACAACTGCAGAACATGCTTTCTTCTCATCATTATACAAATCATTCTGCTGAAGTCCCCAGATGAATCCTGACCTGCCTGATAGTGTGTCCAACTCAAAACAACTCACAGCAAAGAAACAAACAAACAAAACTCCCTGATATTTCCACTGCCAGCAACCAAGAAGAGACAGACAGAATATACAATTTGATTCTAACCAGGCTGGTTGCCTTATAAAGCAGTAGATTGTAAAAGAACCTGAAGCCTAACATGATATCAATAATATTTATGGTGCAATCTGAAATTATGTATACACACACACACACACACACACACACACACACACACACACACACACACAAAGGAAATCACGGCATATTCTCAAAGAAAATGGAAAAGATCATTCTAAAGATGACACAGTATTGAAATTAATATCAATAATATTTATGGTGCAATCTGAAATTATGTATACACACACACACACACACACACAAAGGAAATCACGGCATATTCTCAAAGAAAATGGAAAAGATTATTCTAAAGATGACACAGTATTGAAATTATTTTTTTAAAAATGTATGTAAAGTAGCTATAATAGCTACTTAGGTAAGGGAAATATGAGCTTACAAAGGTAAGGGAAATATGCTTATAATAGATGAAAACATAGGTAATCTCAACAAAGAAAAATATTTTATGTAAAAAAATCAAAAAGGATATTTAAACCCTTCTAGCTATGTGAAAATGCTTTGTCCTATTTTCTCTGTTTATTTACTTAAAAATAGACTTAATAAAGTGGTCTTTAAAAATATTAACACTAGGATAAATATGTTGTAATATTTTATCAAGTTTTTGGTAAATTAGACAAAATTTTTAATTAAAGCTCTCACCTAAGACTTGGATAGTCGTTCAATTTATCATTAATTATATTTAGTGATATATTTGGTGGTTGATAGTTTTGCACAAGTAGTGGCAACACTTTGGCACAAAAGTTATGTACTTTTAAATTTAATGTTGTTTTGCATTCTTTCTGCTTCAATGCGTTTTTTTTTAAGAAATATTTTCTTTCAAAAAGAGCAGCTCACAACTACCTTGCAAATAAAGATAGTATCATAAACACTCCCTACGTAGTGTTCAAACTTTTTATTGGTTATTGCTACTAAGTCTATAAGACACCTAGACCATACTTGTCTTTTTAGAAAGTAGAGACATATAGTGTAATCTAAACTGTGGCTTCGCCTTGCTCAGACACTCGTAGCCAATGTTTTTATTGTTTTCTGACTTGGTTTCCTTGTCTTTAAAACAAAAGTAATGTAATCATTTCAAAGTCCTCTGGTTTAACAGGGTTCTAGTGATGAAGAAATAAAATAATGCCAGTGAAAATTGATTGGGGATAGAAATGCTGTATAAAAAGAAATCTGTGAGTACCATTTACTTCTAACAGGGTAATTTTAGCCAATATAACTCTGAAAGAAGAATATTTTATGTCACATTCCATACCAGTTGTCATTTTAAATGTTGCAGAAAGAGTAAAAAGAATGCCTTGCTTATGATGCTCAGCAAATATTGAGCTGCTGCTATTTCTCCCTAGACACATAGAAAAAATATATATGTGGTTCAGTGAACACAAGCACAAATAAATCTTTCCAGGGAATTCACTATTTTAGGAGGCAAGGTAAAGACAAACGCAGGGAAAACCAGGACATAAGGAGCATCTCAAGAACTTGTAAAGATAAACTAGCAGAAAATTCAGTCGGTAAATGTGGAAAACAACTGCTAAAACAAGCGATACAAAGGAAAAGTGGAGAAAATTTTGGAACAAATCAACTGGAAATAAGTTCCAGATAAAATCATAATCAATAAGCACACAAAATATGCTGGAAAACCTTTATTTCCACAAGTGCACTGGAAAAAACTGTGGTGAAGCTTCCATTTTTAATCTTCTCACCCTGACTTCATTTTTTTTTTTTTTTCTTTTTCAGTTGAATGGAAGCCTCACTTCATCACAGGATCACAGGAAGCTTTTATTTAAGAAAACAGAGTGATAACAACCAATAAAAATTTGACTCTCTCTTCTCCAGTAGGTTTCCCTACTATATTGAAGAATAGACCAAGTGAACCTGCCAGAAGAAAAAAATGGAAAAGAAATGTTATACTTTTTGTAATCCTTATATTATTGAGTTATTGTACATTGTCACTGTGCAGAAAATTAGGCATCAGGTCAAAGGTTTATATAACAACATTATTTCATGTGTTCTACCCACTATTAAAAAAATAATACAGATTGAAGCTAAATTTCATATATTAAATTTTGAATAGACTATTTTTTGAAACTTTCTCTTATTTTTATTTAAAAAGGGTCCTAAAATATTGTAAATGTATATTTAAAAGTTTTATATTTCTTGTCTACATCAGAGTGAATGCATTTTACTTGAAAGATGAAAGTTCTGATGAATATCTTCGCTTTCATGAATTTCTTTCACTCTGTCTTCTTGTTTTAAATGTGCGTAAAAGTACATATGATATAATTGATATTTTTTCATGAAGTCTGAGATCTTCTTATGACACTTTTTAGTTGTAGCTTTATTCAAACAATTCATCTATATGATCAGAAAGCATATGCGAATCAGCATTATTTTTTAGTATTAAAAAGTTAATGTAAAACAACACTAACTTCAAATATTTTGTAATGCACAGGATTTGTTATACTACATTGTTATCTGAATTAGTGTAGATGTTACAGTTTCCTTTTTAAGTAGTGCTATAAACAAATAAAATAGAGAACAATCAAAGTATATGTAAAGTTTGAAATTAAAGATAAAAATGGCAATTAAATAGGTAAATAAGTGACTACATAGTTTCTTTTCTAAAGGGGACTAAAAATAAATAAAAATATTTTAAAGGTAAATAGGTGTTTGTACATCATTCTAAGAAATAAGATAGTGGGATTGTTCTGAGAGGGAATGCCTTACCAGTGATACAAGTTAAATTAAAAATCACCCTCTGCATACACACATAGCAAGATATTTTAAGATTATATAGAAAGCAGAATAGCCTCTTCTTTCCTCATCACTTTCTAAGATTTTTTGGTTAATTCTAATTCTTGAATATTTATCTTCAGCATTGCTCTTCTTAACTTTATTTTAACATTCTCAAATATTCATTTTATTACTTTTTATATTTACATACTAAGTACTCAAAAAACTTTTCTAAAAATGGTAAGATATTTTGTACAGCTGTATGTTTTTACATTGTTGCCTGAAAGTAGAAATATTTTCTGTTAAAATAGAAAATTGTCAAGAAAATTTCTACTAGTAAAATATATTTTTAATCCCTTATGCTTTGTCTTCATTAGAATTATCTAGATTTTGTGTATCACACATACTATTTATGAATTTTACAAGGAAAGCTCATTAACTTACTGCTTAAATTAGTGTTTAAAAACTTCCTCATATAATTTCTCCCAGCTATCCACTAAAATAACTAGTAAGAAACATATGCCCATGATTTCACAAGTATCTGTTATTTTACACTGCTCTAAACATACAATGGTATGTGTGTAGTGTATGTGTATGATAAGAAACTGAAATATTATGGTTATAACTTGGAAATTATAGTCCCAAAAAATACTCTGGGCCCAGAACTAAAAATATGAATATCGTGGAAGGAATACATTCTGGGAGTTATAGTTTTGCCAATATCCCATTACTTCGTCATGGCGTAAATATATGTCAGGGGAGAAAAACAGACCTGTAATTCAGTATACCACTGCTAGATGCGTGTTACTAAACACAGAAAGGGAGATAATGAGCTAGGTGTTTCACGTTGTCTTCCAGGAGTACATCTGAGTACAGTATTTATTCTATTCATTCACTATGTTAATACAATAATGGACAATCAGGTATTTTCTTTGTTAAGAATCCCTTATTATAGACTGCTCTTTAAGATTTTTTTTAAAAGTGTAAATGAGAGATAAAGTATAAAAGCATATACTGAGCTTTTGAAAAGAAAGGGCTCAAGTGGATTAAAAAAAGGAAGAAATGGAATATACACTAAAGACTAAGAATAGGAGAAGCTACAAAAGCATATAATAGAAAAATATATATTAAAATTTTCTCATTTCATCAGAATGTAACTGATTATCAGGATTCACCTGATCACTCTGTCACATTAGAAGTTTCATGTCACAAGTATTGGCTGCTTCTACTAAATTCTAACTATTTGCTAAGAGATTTAGTCCTAGAATAAATGTATGACATATTTTCTCTTTTTAAGAGAATTTACTTTTTTACTCTTTATGGATTTTCCAAAACTGAAAAAGCAAATATGCGAGTCACCTGTCACTTTTAAAAGTTGAGATTTATTTTATTTAATAAAAAGGGTAAAAAGCTACGATAGGAATTCAATATTGTTAAGTTAATCATGTATGCCAGCAAGAAGCACATAGATCACCTGATCTCATGTGTCAAGCAGCCACCTTCCAGATTACAGAAAAAAATGAGATATCATAAAATGGTGCATTCAAGGGCAAGTGTTATATAGGTTTATAGTCTCTTGCAATACATTTTTCAGTTAAGTATATTTTCCCTTATACTTATAAAAATTTTTACAGAAATATAAAGCTGCTATACTCATTTGTCCAACAATCATTAGTCATCAGTCAGTCTAAATAGTGGTTAAATTGGTTATCCAAAAGGAAGTACAGAGAGAAGCCCACATGAAATGTGTCTACGAATGGCTGTGAAATCTGCATTTCTTTATAAGACATAATATATATGACTGGGAGTTAAGATTTTATTTATCTTATTTCATTCATTTATCTGTTAAGGAACAGAGGATGAAGGGACATATACTACTTTAGCATGTCTAAACTACTGAGTTATTTTCTATTACTGAGAAATATAGACTTTTAATTGTTTTATGAAATATAGTCATTTGGTTATTTTCTTGGCCAGCCAAGGAAAACATAGGTCCATGCACAAGCTCTGTTTATTCATATATCAATGAGGTATATACACTTTTGGAAAAATATCTCTCAGCTTATTATAGCAAAAAATTTTTAATTAAAAAAGCAGATGAAAATAAAAGATCAGAATGAAGTGAATTTGCATAATATAAAGAAGAATTGTAATTATTTTAGTAACATAACTAAAATTTTAATCCCATTGAAGAATGTAAGAAACATTTGTTTCAGTGGAAGCTCAATTAAACAATATGTAGGACAACATGAGACACTCTCCTAACATCATGGGGACATTGGAAATAAAATACAGTAAGAATGAAGAAGATAATAGCAATGAATTTCAGAGAACAAAATTCCAAATTATAGGTAATTACAATTTCTGAATAACAGACCAAAGCAAAAAGACGAGTACATGTATGGTAATCATTGTTGTCATCATCAGCAGCAACATTTACCTTACACTGTAAAAAGCCACAGTCTGAACACATTTAGGTAATTACAATTTCTGAATAACAGACCAAAGCAAAAAGACGAGTACATGTATGGTAATCGTTGTTGTCATCAGCAGCAGCAACATTTACCTTACACTGTAAAAAGCCACAGTCTGAACACATTTTTTTTTATATAAAAGACATAATTATTAAGAAGAGGCTAGTGCCAAAATATATACTCAATGATTTTGAATAAAAATGTGAATTTTACAACCCTAAGAACACATGCGGGGAAAAACCAAGTAATTAACAAAGGAGGAAACCTCAGATGCATCCTTAACATAAGTGAATAAGCATATTGTGAGTTCATTAGTATACAGAATTGTGAAGGTAAATATTTAAGGTAGTTTTTAGTTATCAACTAATTCAATTTTTTTTCTAAGTTATAAAGGCAAAAGCATTCATAGTTACAGGAGGATTTAGAACATATTAGAGAGTATACATGTGAAATTGTATAAACTATTAAGGACATTTAATCAGTATTGTAAACAACTAAATATAGTATGTGTATGTAACTGTTATTTTATTTAAAACTAAGTAATAATAGCAAATATTTAGTAAAAGCTTAAAACATCCCTAGCATTGTTATGTTTGTTACATGAATGTTTCTTTCTAATTAAATCCTAAAAATAATCTAATGAGTAAGGCACTCTTCTTTTTACTGACTTGAAAAAGCTAAATAGTGGAGAATAAAAAAGAAAAAAATCATTAAAATAATAATAATATGGGTATAACATCCATATTGTGCAAATATCATGAGAAGTTGCTGCAAAAAAATAAACTAAAAATACCATGTTTTATCTAGAGACAGAAAAAGATGGTAAATTTACCTCAGCACACAGCTTTGTCTGCATCTAATTTAGTTTAATATTTTCTATTGTAATGATTTTTATACTAATTACATTTGTTACAATTGTTTTCAATCACTTTTTTTTTTTTTTTTCACTTTTTGTCTTTTTTTCGTGACCGGCAACGTGATCGCAACCCTCGGTGTCACGCCCGCACTGTGCTCAACCAGTGAGCGGACCGGCACTATATGGGATCCGAACCCTCGGCGGGAGCGCCGCCGAGCTCCCAAGCACCACACTCTACTAAGTGCGCCACCGGGCCAGCCCTTAATCACTTTTTAATTCAAAATTATTTATTAAAGGTAACTTTAAAATATCAAAGTACTTTTGTTTCTTATTTAAATGATATTTAATATAATTTATTTATTTATTTATTTTTATTTTTATTTTTTTTCCTTTTTGTCTTTTTTTGTGTCCGGCAATGGATCGCAACCCTCAGTGTCGCGCCCGTACCGGACCGGGACCGGCAACGGGATCGCAACCCTCGGTGTTGCGCCCGCACCTCGCTCAGCCAGTGAGCGGGAACCAGTCTGTGTGTGGGATCCGAACCCTCGGCGGGAGCGCGGCGCACTGTAGCAGTGCGTCACCGGGCCGGCCCTAATATAATTTATTAATATCTCTTATTAATATGTTGAATGTAACAATCCAGATAGATGCTTAAATGGAGGCATTTTTGTTTATAGTGTAAGATACACAGATGTACGTATACTATGTGCTATAGTATGTGCATATATTATCTATATACACATATTTATCTTACACTAAAAATAAAGTATATAAAATATAATGTACACATATGTGTTTATACTATATGTGATATATAAAATATCCACACATTTTCATTTACACATATCAGTTGGATATTTACAACTTCTTAAAAATATTTTTATAGTACAAGTAATATATGTGCATTTGTAATATTTAATTATTCTCTTAATTTTCTTAAAGCTATGGAAATGTATTTTAAGCTTTACACTTTCTAAATACATTAATAAAGAAATGAAATAACCTGATCTTGAGGACATATCCTAAGATAAAAGATTGAAAAATGCAAAAAATTTAAATGCAGTTTTAAAGGTATTAGATATGATATCAAATAAATAGAAGCATCTTAAAACACAGTTTTCTAAATAAATTATTGCATATACTTAAAGAGGATAGAATAGTATTTATAAGACCATATAGAGAAATTGAAAATATTCACCGTACAATTTTAAGTAAAAAGGACAGTAAACTAAATTGCAGCAACCATACAACCATAACTCTGTAAAATAATTTTTGTATGATATTGGAAGAAGTACTTTCAAATTTGTGATTCTGGCTGGTGTAGAAATTAATGTATGTATATTTATGCACACACACACACATATATGCTCATTCATGTATTCATTTATATGAATGCGCATAAACACATAATACTATATGTACGCACGTACATACATACACACTAACACAAAACACATACAACTTGCATACACATAGGTTTTTTCCAAAGGTGATACATTAATAATGAAAGTAAAAGAATATATGTGCATGTTTTGTTTTGTTTTTTAAGCGAGCCAACAAGTTACTTTAATAAGGGTAGGAGAAAATACCTATTCATTCATTAGACATATATGTCAGGGATCAAAGGTGTTAACAGGATTTCAATTGTGCAAATAAACACTTGTTCTTTATCCAAGAAATAAATTTGTAAAAATTTAAAACAATAAAAAGCATAATGACTTTTTCCTTCATAGATTTTAATGGAGTTGTAAATGGACAGAAATATATTTTCTTAGTGGAAAATTATTTGAGGGGTCAATCTTTTTCACAGGAGGATTAATAGTAATATAGATGTCAAGTTAATTTAAAAAAAATTAAAAGCTTAGATTTTGGCAGTTTGGGATTAACAGTTTCACATGACCAGAGATTTTTGTACTGAACCTTCTTCTGAGATAAATATCCAAGTACTTAATGTCCTATGGTAAGTGGGAGTGATATTGTGAAATATATACTTCATCTTTGTCCTGGTCCCTCTCCATGCATTCTACTTCTAAAATCCTTTAAAACTCCAAAGTGCTGTCTTTGTGTATGCTAATGAGTTGACTGATGACTGATCTTCCCTAGGTAGCTTCAGAATGGTGGCTGGTCACCAGAAAGACCAAAGCATTATAAAAGTGTTGGAAATTTCAGCCCCGTCTTCCAATATCTAGGGAGGGGATGAGGGCTGAAATGTTAAACTGATCATCAATGGCCAATGGTTTAATCTATAATGGCTATGTAATGAAGCCTCGATAAAAATCCCAGTGGGGCTGGGTTTGGAGAGCTTTGGCATAGCTGTAAATGTGGAGGTTCCAGGACAATGGGATGCCCAGGGAAGGCATGGAAGCTCCACACCCCTTTCTACATACCTCAGCCTATACTTCTCTTCTCTCAGGCTGCTCATCTGTATGCTTTGTGCTATCCTTTTTTTTTTTTTTCTCCCTAAAAAACTTATTTATTTATTTATTTTTGATTATACATATTTTGGGGGTACTGATTTGAAGTCAGTATTTGTGTATAGTATGTGATGATAAAATCAATATTATTAACGTGTTCATCATTACAAATCATAATTACTCTTTGTGTCTCTTACTCAATTACTCCCTAACTCCCCTCTGCCTCCCCCTTTCTCATCTCTAGTAACTATAGGTCTGTTCTCTCCTTCTGAAAGTTCAGTGTTTTATTGTGGCCTTCCTTTCTTTGCTCCCATATATGAGTGAAGACATGCGGTATTTCTCTTTCTGTGCCTGTCTTATTTTACATAACATAATTTTCTCCAAGCTCATACGTGTTGTTTCAAATGACAGAATTTCATTCTTTTTTATGGCTGGGAAGTATTCCATTGTGTATAGATACCACATTTTCCTTATCCAGAAGTCCATGAACGGACATTTAGGTTGATTTCATATCTTGGCAACCGTAAATAGAGCTGTGACAAACATGGGAGTGTAGGTATCCCTTCGACATGATGATTTCCGTTTCTTTGGGTGTATACCTGTTACAGCGCGTTACAGCCACGTTACAGTGAACTCTCAAGGAGGGGCCGGACACTGAGGCTTGCAGCAGGAAGCAGAGTTTATTGATGCTGGCAACGGCTCAGCGGATTCATGTCACAAAGGCTGAGCCCCAAATGCAGCAGGGCTGTCTCTTTTATATTGTCACATTTTTGTTTTTTACAGTGGGGTAAAAGGGTGACATTATATGGTTATAACTTCTGTCTAGGCACGAAAAGTTCCGGGTCCATTAGCCATTACAACAGGGCAGGAAAGTCAAATGTTGTGTCAGCAGTTGCAGCAGAGCAGGGCACAGCTGGGCATATATGATAGCGGGGCAGGGCACGGTCAGGAGAGTAGTCAGGAGAACATAGGTGCCTCCTACCCAGAAGTGGATTGCTGGATCATGTGGTAGTGCATCTGTACTATCGATTATAAAAACAGGTGAACAGAAGTGTTTCCCTGAGTTCTGTGAGATGCTCTAGCAAATTTATGAAACCCAAGGAGGATGTTTTGGGAACTCAGATTTATAGCTGGTTGATCAGAAGTTTCAGGGGTCTGAACTTATAACTGATATCTGAAGTGGGTGTAGTATTTGGACTGAGTCCTCAACCTGTAAAAATCTGACACTACCTCCAAGTATATAGTGTCAGATTTGAATTAGAGGATGCCCAGTGGTGTTCACTCCAAGACTGATTGTTTGCCGGTGGGGAGAAATCCCCACACATTTGGTTACAGAAGTCTTCTGTATAGTTTATTGCTCAGTAAGAATATCATAAAAATCATTGTATTTTTTTCTATATATTCTATATTCTTGGAGTGGGTAACTTTTTTCCTGACTATTTTCTTAGGAGCACATGTTTAGATTCTGAATACCTATTATATGTTATAATGTAATGCAAGATAATTTAAAATGTTTTCTTCCCTAAACTTTTTTCATCTATGAAACTGCTGCCTCCAATGTAATTTGTTATCTTCATCTCAATAAGAACATTCTGCATATCTAAATAACAGATTTATAGAATAAAAACAAATTTAAATTGATATGAATAATAGCACAGTGCTATACTAGACATATTTAAATGTTTTATTCTTTTAAGAAAAGTACATAAAGAAAATTATACCTATAATATATTATTGACAAACAAGATTCAAAATATCTATTGAAGTTTTATCCTTTAAATTTTAACAGTCTACTATAATTTCATTTTCTTTATCCATAATTTAACAAAGGTAACATCTCCTGAACATTTTTATCTTTTATTTTTCTTGCAAAACATTTAGGTTGAGCATTATGTGTTTGTTTTTACTTTGATTTACTCTGCTGTATTTTTTCACTAGAAAATACGTTAAAACATTACCAGTACAGAAGAAAATAAGAATTTATGTTTAGATTCTAACCTTAATTGGAGATCTACCCTGAGTTTCATGAAAACCCAGGAAACTGACAAATTTTGTTGATTGCTAAAAGGAAAGTAAAAAGACTAAGGTCCTTCAGTTAATCAGTGTTTCTCAAATATTTTATTCATCTGATAATAAATGAATGGACATTTTGTATATTCACCTATACAATAAATAAAACCTAAACACCTACTATATTCCAAGAACAGTCTAAGTACTGGACTCCAAAGTATTAGCAAAACAAACCGAGAAACAAATCCATCAGAATCGCTGCCTACATAAAGATTATAATGGATATGCTTATGTACTTACAGTGGAAAGCATTTCACTTAAAGAAAATTTTTGCTGATGAATGTTTGGTTGTATTATTTATTACCTTACGTTAACCTAAGACAACTTACGTTAACTCATCATTAACTTATTTCAATATATATTTTTTTATTTTATTAAATAGTCATTTCAATTGACTAAAATCTGAAAATTAAAAACAAAAATAAGGGTATGTTTTCATAGATATAAAGAGAAGAATCCTGTGTGGCCCATTAGAATCTGCTCTTTCAATCACCTTTTTGGTAAAATTAATTTTGAAATAATGCATTTATTCCCTGAAATCAATGAAAGTTCTGCATACTTCATGTAAAAATTGAGAAGGTTTTTGGTGTTTTTATCCACCATTCAGTTAAAGGCTGCTTCTGAGGCTTGTGATGATGTGATCTTTAAGTTATTCATCTGTGATAAAGGAATATAAAAGAAGCCTGGGAGCATTTTTGTGTTCATTCTGCAAAGGTTGTGTTCAAAGACAAATTGAAGTTATTCACAGTCTCTGTATGAATGCGCTAAGCTTCAGTTAAAAGGTTATTCTGAGTTCACAGCTTAAAACTGAGGTCAGTTAATGTCATCAAATGTTAAAAAATTACATTAATTTTCAGAATATAAAATATGTTTTTAAAATAGAGAGTTGCTCAAGAAACAAAATAGTCCAAGTTATTTTCTCTAGATGTCAAGTATCAAAATAATTATTATTTTTTTTTAATACACCTATCTTTATTTTTAAAACTCATTTTTGGGAGGGGTTCAGATAACTTCTTGGTCAGATATTACATCTGAATACATCACTTAATATTTTTACCTATCCAAAGGCCATTAAAAAATCTTTGTTACTCAAGTTCAAATTTGTTAAATTCCAAGACATTTAATGGAAAAACAATAGAACTCTTTCCAGAAATAAGGAAACATTCAAGTGTTTCTTTATGAAACCAATTTCTAGTTATGCAAAGGCAATAGTCATTGGAAAATGAAAGACCATGGTTTCAATCCAAGCTTTTGAACTCACTATAGCTATGATCCTGAGCAAGTAAAGTAAAGGTTTTTGAACCATAGTTTCCCTAATTAGAATAAAGTAAAATAAAAAATTTATCTCATGGCCCTGATAGTTGACTCCCCAAATACTGTCATTAAAACCTGTTGATAAGGCAAAACCAAACAAAATTAAATGAAGATCTTTACAGATTTTTAGGTCCTAGACTTGTTACTTTTATAAAATTTACTTTTTAATAAATCAATTAAAATTTAGCTTCCTTATCTGAGAAATGCAGATAGCAATTTTCTAAGTATATTAAGGCAATAAAATCTAGTTCACACAAATACATTTTTAGGTTAATTTTTAGGCAATAACAAAGGCTTTGCTCGCATAGGGTGTCACAGATCTGTTGATGTAAGGCTGAGCACAATTTGTCAGAGAATTAGTAATGTCTCAATTTGTGAAAATATATGAAGAATTTTATAGAGTTATAGGCCCTAGACTTGATTCTTTTTAAAAATTTACTTTTTAGGTGACAAAAAAGTGTGTATTTGTCATGTATAAATACGTGGTTTTAAAATATGTATACATTGTGGAATGGCTAAATTGAGCTAATTATCATATGCATTACCTCACATAAATATTATTATTATTTTTTGGCTTAGTATTTTTAAAAAGGATCTTACAAGGAGGGGAACTAGTTGGGATTGACCAGAACTCATGACATAATAATTTTAAATTAGTGGCCACAGCAAGGAAAACATCTTGAAATGTGTTGCCATAGGAAGAAGTTAATCTTGATAAGTATGGTGTTTAGTTGATTTGCAGTCTTATCTTCCACAAGCAAATATTTCCTGAAGCAAGTAGCTAAATTATTTATGGCCTCAGGATTATTTAACATGAACAGAAGAGAATACCTGGTTTCAAAACTGCTTAGCACAAGTTTTGAGAGTAATATTGATTTCAGATCTTACTGAAAATTAAATAAGATCACATATTCCAAGAAAACTCTATAATGCCTGGTTCATAATAGATGCTTAATAAATATCACTTCCCTTTCCCTAATCCCCAACACAGATATATATAAGTATATACGCACACACACACACACATATATATATGCACATATTATATATATATACAAACATACATATATATGTGTGTGTGTATACATATATGTATACACTCATACATACTTTTTTTTTTTCCCTAATCCCCAACACAGATATATATAAGTATATACGCACACACACACACACATATATATACGCACATGTTATATATATACAAACATACATATATATGTGTGTGTGTATACATATATGTATACACTCATACATACTTTTTTTTCCCCTAATTTAGCTTTCTTCTTTGAGAAATGCAGATAACAATTTTCTAAGTATCTTAAGGCAGTTGAATTAGTCCGTTTCTGTGGCTTATAACAAAATACCTGGAACTGGGTAATTTGTAAGAAAACAAAATTTATTGCTTACCATTTCAGAGACTAGGAAGCCCAAATTCCAGAGAATACATTTTGTGAGGAACTTTTCCTGGGGGTGAATACACTGACTCAGGATATTATGTGGCAAAATGGCAGAATCAAAGACAGTGCTAACTCCTCACTGGCTCTCCTTTTAAAGCCCTCAGAACCACACCCATGACCACCATTAAGCCATCAAATGATTAATCCATTTTAGTAGGGCATGGTTCTCATAATCTAGTCACCGCTTCAAGGCCCCACCTTTCAACTACCATAGTAGGACTGCCCACCTCGACAGTCACAGTAGGGACTAAGCCTCAATGAGTTTGGGGGGACATTTGATCTACAACAGCATTAGATCCACCTGATTCTCCACCATTCACCATTCTATGCAGGGAAATAGCACGAGGGTTGGTGGGGCTGGGGGGGAAGGGAGTCAAGCACTTTTTGTGGTTTTAGCCTCTTGCTTACTCCATAGCAGTCAGTGATTAGAAGGCCTATCTCTCACTTGATGCTATAACTGACTACTCTGACACCGGGCAGCTCAGCTGAGCTGCTCACTTACAGTGATGGGTAGTCACCTCAATTTAAACTGTGATCATACTGTTTTTCTGAAACAGTGTTTGGATGCTACAAGATCCATTTCAAAGCAAACATCAGACTAGTTCACTTCTTTAGATATTAATTGACCAGAGTAGATTAAAAATATTTGTGCACTAGGACTCTGAAAAATAGGAAACATAGTGTACCATTATTAAACAATTTACAAGTGTAGACAGAGTTAAGCATTTGTATTCTAAGCAGCATTTACAAGCTCAACAGTAGATGTCCCTCAATAATTCTAGCCAATTTAAAGTAAATAAATCAGTACTTCATTTTGTAAGATAAATAATGCAAACCATAAAATAAAATAGTAGTCACCAGTTATCAAAAACAAATTCGTAGGTTTTTCTGACAAAGTAAGAAAATTTTTAAATTATGCATCTATTAGTAAACATAGTGATTGAGTTTGGATGTGTCGTCCCCTCCAAAAGTCGTGTGGAAATTTGATCCCCAACATGGCAGTGTTGGAAACTGATTGAGTCTTGGGGGCAGATCCCTCATGAATGGATTAATGTTCTCCCTTGGGGAGGGGAGATTAATGAGTGAGTTCTCACTCTGTTAGTTCCCGCGAGAATGAGTTGCTTACAAAGACCCTGGCACCTTCTCTCTCTTGCTTCCTCTCTCGCCATGTGATCTGCTCATACCCACCTGCTGCTTGCTGCTTTCTGCCATGAGTAGAAGCAGCCTGAGGACCATGCCAGATGCAGCTGTCCCAGAATCATAAGCCAAATAAACCTCTTTTCCTTATAAATTACCCAGTCTCAGGTATTTCTGTTATAGCAACACAAAACGGACTAAAACACATAGTAATTAATACTTTGGTTTCTAAAGTATAACTGTCAGGGTCCAAATACCTCTCTGGCACTTATTAACTCTGTTACTTCAGAAAAGTACTCAGACTTTATTTCTAATTCTTCACATCTGAAAAACATGGACAATAATAATGTCATACTGTTGTCGTAATGATTGAATATACTAATGTATATGAGTACAAAGGGAAAATACCTTCCAGTTATACAAATGCCAGTTATTATTATCAATTTAACTACGGTTTTATAATAATAATAAGTTTATTATTATTACTACTATTGTCCAGTAGTTATTCAACAAAATTTAAATGCATTTCTATTATGAGGATGAACTGGATAAATTGACTAGATGCTTACTATTTTTAAATAACCAAATATCTATACATATTATGAGATAGTAAATATAGTATTGATTTATCAAAGGAAGGAAAAAATGACAGCTACCGTGAAGTTTAGAAAGATGAAGTACTTGAGCAGAGTGCTAAATAGTGAGTAGAATTTCACAGCTGTGCTCTGGGATAAAGGCTTCCAAGCTGAGAGTGTATAACAGGAGTAGGAAGAAAAGACTGAAGTTTAAGTTACCCAAGGGATGAAATGAGAGCCAGGTCAGAAAGTGGTCTTTGGTGACACAAGTTATAATGCTGCAGGTTATGCTAAGAACTTTGTATTTTATTCTGTAATCACTGGAGAGAGACAAACTTTGTTTTTCTTCAACTGGGGAGTATCATGATTTTTTTTTAATTATTCTAAACAGATAACTATCATATCAGCATAAAGAATATATTGAGGATAAGAGTTTGGAGATGAGAAAAACAGTCTGGTAGATAAAATTATCTAAGTGTTCGGTACTAAGGGATGTATCAGAAAAGTGGCATTCAGAATAGAATAAAAGAAGGGGATGCTTAAAAAGTATTTTACTTAAAGACACACAGTAACTGGGCAATTTACCGAATTTGGGGAGAGGGGACATGAGGAGGTATAAGGAATGAAAAATAATAGGGCTTCCTCATCTGGCCTTCTAGAAGAGTCGTGTTGCCATTAAGAGAAGTAGGGGAAAATGAATAACTAAAATTCTTAATTTAGCTTATTATTTCCCCAGGCCTTTTAATAATACCTTGAAGTTTTAGCACATACTGTGCAACCTTCATAGCAGTCCTAGAGGTTTTATAAGAATGCTGCAGAAACTTCCTGTTAAATAGCATGAATATCTGCACCTAATTTTCCACAACCTCAATAGCTTGCATATTCCTGTTAATATCTAAAGTTTTTGTTCGACACAATTACTGACTACCAAAACATTTAGAAAAAAAACATATGTGATTATAAACCCTGCCTAAACAGCCCTCTTGGCATAAAAGGTAGCACATTAGTCTCAAAACCCCGCCTGAAGACTGTTTTCCAAGAGCAGTAGTCCTACCATTCCAGTATCTATGTAATCATACTGAAATAACCACCACATGTAGACAAAAAGCCTTGGTAAAGAAGCTATACCTACAAAGAAAGTTTCTGGTTAGGTGTCAAAATTTCTTCAGCATGTATTAACAGAACAACTACATATAACAAAGTCAACTTTACAGAAACAATAGTGCTATTTTAGAAAAAAAGTAAATCCTGATGCTGATGGGTCCATAAAAGCAACGGTGAACAGAGAGGCAGTTATTTAGGAAAATGGTCCAATTGAATAGAAATAGGTGACCTGTGCTAAGTCTGAACCCCCTTTTTGATCAAAAACAATAGCAATTATTCTCTCATAATGAATACAATATGATGAGTGTGAATTACAACTTCATTCTCAGTGCAGTGAGTTTGCCAACTGGCAGGACAATGTGCAGTACTATTTAAGGTAATAAATGCAATATTTCCAAGATTTATATTCATCAAAATTTTAAATAAACAATTAATAACATAAGTGTGGGCTTAAAATATTTTAAAAAATATATGTGTATATTATGAATTAGAATTATGAAATCATATGTCACTACAAATATATGTAATAAATCTGAATATATGAGAGTAAATGACATAGTTTCATGCTGGTGTTAACCACATAGAGAGTTTTGCTGACTTTTTGCATGATTTTCTTTGGTATCAGCCCTCTAATTTATGAGTGTACACCTCTTCATCATAGATTGCTATATATACTATTTTCCCCTCTTCAATTCCTGTACCTTCTTCTCCATAGAAAATCTCTCAGAAATCAGAGATTCTCTAATACTGTAATAGCAATTGGGGTAATTTAAATGCATGTGTCCTCTTTCATTACTGTTATTTATAAATCCAAGTAAAGGAGAAGTAAAGAGAAAAAAGGTCAAAATATATTGTATAATTACTCTAAGAAATAAATGCTTTTACTTACATTAGCCTTATTTAAAGAAAAATGCTATACGAATGGACTTAAGGGAAGGCTGAAGAAAGAGGAATTGATTTCATACCAGATGAGTGCAATTCTCAGTTTTACACCCTGTTTAATATTGTTAGTGTTCTAGATAAAATATTTTTCTCAATCATGATGCCCTGTGATTTTCTAGCTTATTTTAAAGACTCTTGCTCATCTGGATCAAAATTAATAATGTGTACGAATTAACGTTTAAAATCCAAGTCATGATAATTGAAATCTCCTTTTAATTATCATTTTAAAATCCACTTATGATTTCATCAGTCTTACACAATTAAGTAGTGGATAGAACATTTCTATTCTTTTCCATTAAGAAAACTTCCAAAGAACAAAATCTATGTTTTTCATTTTCAAATAATTTTTTCAATTCCACATTCAAATATTAGATTATGTCTTATCTGATGTTACTTTAATATAAACGTAGTAAATGTAGTAAAATATACATAGTAAAAATTTATCATTTTATTGATTTTCAGGTGTATAGTTCTGTGGCATTAAACATATTCACAATGTTGTGCAACCATCTTCACCATACATTACTAAAACTCTTTCACCTTCTCAAAAAGAAACTCTACACCCATTGAACAATAACTCCCCATTCTCCCTCTCTCCAGCCCCTGGGAGCCACCATTCTACTTTCTGTCTCAATGAATTTGGCCACTCTAGGTACCTCACATAAGTGGAATTATACGATATCTGCCCTTTTGTGTGTGACTTATCTCAATGAGCCTAACAACTTTAAAATTCATACATGTAGCATATGTCAAATTGAGCTGTACGATTCTGGCATATTAATCTAACATAGTTTTATTAAAAACAATGTTTAAATTGGATATCCATAATCTAAACATTTTTTTTTTTATTTTGTTGTAGAAAGAAGAAAGAGGAGAGAAATGAGGAGGAGGAGCAGGAGATATATATTGGCATATAATCTATTACCGTTATAGATTAGTCTACTGAAATCATTCCTTTTCCAAGTGGGCGTAATTAACCTTAGTTGTACAGAAGGAGTCTAAATAAACTTTACTGAGGTACATTCTGTCACCATGCAACAAGAATACTCATATAAAGTTAGTTTTGTCTACATTAGTGCATCTTGCCACTATCTTTCCTAAATATTCAAAAACTTATACACTTTCGAAAATAAGGACAAGTTCCTAAATCTAGTTTTCTTTTGCATTTTCTGTTTTGTAGGGTGCAAACGTTGCATCACCTCTCATCACTTCCCTCTTCTTTTCAATGAACATAAACTAAAAATCAGCAGTAACT
>NW_007734103.1:52013-56751 GCF_000696425.1 Galeopterus variegatus | reverse complement strand
ATCACCTCTCATCACTTCCCTCTTCTTTTCAATGAACATAAACTAAAAATCAGCAGTAACTTCTTTCCATCTGGAAATGATATGATAAAAATGGCAAACTTTCCCAACTCTGAAGCTAAATAGTTACAACTAAAACTTCATAAATAATAGTTCAAAATCTTTCGTCTTTGCTTTGCTTTCTCAAATTTGTCATATTGCCCCACTATTTATGCCTTATGTGAACTCATCATTTATGCTTCATCTCTATTTGTTTCTACTTCAAATTGACCTGCCACGGTTGCTTACTAATTATACCTATTTTATCATTTTTTCTTTTTGTACTTATTTTGCCCACACTAAATGAATATATTTATTAATTAAATGTAGCAATGAAAACCATCAGTCTGGGCCTTCCCCATTTTCTCCAGTATATAACTTGTATGCTAACCCTTGTTATATTTGGCATATTTCATTTTTGAGAATTACTCCACTGTACAGAAGATGATTCCAAATAATACTTCTATATAAATAGTAAACAAATTACTTTTTCCAGAGCACTTCAGACGTTAATTTTCAATTTTCATTTCAATTGATCTATATCTCTTATTTGGATTTATTGGTTATCTTCTTGTGTTTCATGATTTTCCTTAAAATCTGCATTACAGCTAAGGATGTATACTGAAATAAGGAAAATAATGTATTGTTTCACTCTGCCCTGTGCTAAAGGGCAAAGTTATCTAAGCACACCATGTCATTTAAATAAATATTCAAGTTAATTTAACAAATGTGGTAGTTTGTGTGAAATTATAATGTGTGGTACTAATGATAATGATATTATTATGATTAATTCTATAGTTAATTCCAAAGGAATTAATAACTATTATGACATTATTTTAAAGTTCTATTTTTACATAATATGAAGATGAAAGTTATAAGAAATTTTACAACATTTTATGTCAAAATGTTATAGTTAGTTAAAAATCAGTATTCTTTTTAAGTTCATCTTAGTATTATTAATAATTTAAATCATTTTTAATTTATATGAATAAAAGTGGAATACCTAACCTATTAACATTAACATTAATGTAGGTGGAAATTACTAAGTATTGACTATTTTTTTCCCTGATTTCTTTTGAGATATAATTGCAGTGTTCTACTTTCCTTGTTTCTCTTAAGCATTTTTATATAGCAATTTTGAAAAAAGGAATGTTTGAAAACAAACTAAGAATATTTATTCTTAATTTATTCATTAATTTACTCAATTGAACTCACATTTTTCTGTGCCCATAACTAAGAAGGATATGAAATATATTAAGAGGAGGTCTCTTTTTTCAGTAAACAATCAGTATTGTTTGGTTAAAAAACATACACTATGAGAAATCTTGTGGTATCATTACTTTTGTGACTACTGGTTCCTGGTTGCTGGCAACAGTCCTGATTTATGCCATTTCTCCTCCAGTCCATCTGATAAGCACCTCTTTCATACTTACAAGTTCCTCTTTTGTAAGATCAATTACATGATCGACCAAGGTAACTTATGTAGAATGTCTGAGTCAAGGAGGTGTCACCTGGCAGGCAATCATACATATAACTAAATAAAAATTAGTCCACAGTTCAAGTCACATGGCAGCTGTTCTTGAAGCATCTTATTTGCTCAGGTGTTTTCCATACCACAGACACATGACCTGGTAAGCAGCTTTTATCATAAATTTTTACTTTAGATTCCCATAGTGTGGCTTTTCTTAGAACTACATTGGCCTCAGATACCAAACATTTGTTTTGCATTGAGCAATAATATGGAGAACCACTTCTTCCTGCTAATAATCGCCGATATGAATTTGGAAAACTTCCTGAAATCTAGGCACTGTCAACCCCTGGACTATAATCTCTAATCTATTATTCAGAAATGATTGTTTTTATTCCCCTGAAATATGAATCCTTTTGATATTATTGACATTCTAGATTGAAACAAAACTGTCTAACAGATTTTGTACACTGTGGTTTAGGTATGATGCTTTATTTTCTTTTTATTATTAATTTGAAATTTGAGATACAGCTAAACTAATTCTCCTGTCTGACTGCTGCTTCAAAGTAAACTGCAGATCATGTTTTTAAAGACATAAAATTCTAGATCTAAGAAAATCCTACTGAATCAGTTCCCAGGAATAAAAACAAGGATTTTTATTTTTTAAAAGTTGTTTAGGGCCGAGCCCGTGGCACACTCGGGAGAGTGCGGCTCTGGGAGCGCAGCAGCGCTCCCACCGTGGGTTCGGATCCTATATAGGGATGACCAGTGCGCTCACTGGCTGAGCGCGGTGTGGCCAGTCTCAAAAAGGACAAAAAAAAAAAAAGTTGTTTAGTTGATGTTGATAGACAATTAGATTTGCAAATAACTGGCATTTACTAAGTATTTGAGATTTTTTTTTTTTTCTTACCAGAGCCATTGGCATTCTTCAACATTCTCAGATGTCACTACCAACAAAGGCTTCATCACAGGCTGAGTTTATGTAACAGATAGAAATAAAGAAGGAAAGAAAGAAATTTGAGCTAAAAGTTGTCATAATAATGACAACGATAATATCAAGTGAGCTCTTATCAAGTAATAGGCAATAATGTAAATACTTTACATCGCCAATCTCATTTAATTCCTAACAAAGCTGTGTGAGATATGCACAATTGAGGCTTAGAGGGGTGGGTTAACTGCAAGGCTCAGGGAAGTGTTCCTGTGTGTTTTGTTGTTGGTGGTAGTGTCTGTGTGTGTGTGAGGGGGGGAGGGGATGCGTGTGCATGTTTTAAATAAGCAGTAAAAGAGTTATTGGAAATAAAATGATTAACAATGCTGGAGAGAGGAAAGTGAGTCAGAGGTGACCTAAAAAAGCCTATCAGATGAAGTAAAGTCTAGTGCTATGAAAACAAGGACATTCTCTTGATATGGTAATAAAAACTGACCCAAATACCAGAACCTAAAATAAAAAGTAAAATGCTAATTAGAATTAAATAATAAAAGGAGATATTCTCCATAAATTCTTTCTATGCCCTTTTATTTAGTATTCACAGATTCTCAGTTTTAAAAATGAAACATAAGATGTTTCATGCAAATATAATTTTCTTATATGATTAACCTCTTGACACAGGCAAAATTATAATTGAAGTGTTTCATAGTTAAGAGGACAGCAATAATAAATACTTTAAGAATAAAAAGAAATAAACACTGTAGGAATAATTACATTTGGAAAACATTGATCCAATTGTTAAAAATCAATTTTCTAAATATTTCTGATGCATAGAAGTACATATGACATCATTGTTATTAGAATATAAAAAAATAGGCTTATTATTTTGTAGGTGCACCCTTAATATTCACATGGATTATTGTGAACTCTAAGGCAGTTCTGCATACATATACACTTTTTAAAAACTTATCATCATAGATGGATGACAGATGGTAGATAGAAAGATAGGCAGACAGGTAGATAGAGAGAGAGAGAGAAGAAGATAAGCTTCTAAATTATGTTCTATTTCACTGAAATCCTGACTTATTTACTGGGTAGAGGTTAGAAAAACGAGTGGCAGAAATTTAATGATGGAACAAAGTGTCAGGGTTCTCAAGAGGAGAAGGTGTGTTTGACAATGTGGACCCTGACCTAAGTTAAGGTGTCAGGCTTCCCTGTTAGATAATTTTCTAAACCTGATTGAGTCTCACCTAACCAGAAACAGTAAACTTTCTTTGGTCTTTAATGTTGGACTATTTGTGTTGTTTAATCTTATCAATGAGGGTATTTCACAATCTTCAGAAGGAGAATTAATTGCTAGAACTGTCGTTTCTTATAAAATGAAGATGTTCTTTGCTTGCAGAGTTTTTATAATTATTAGAAATGTAATATGGATAGCAAAATAGTGACATATGACAAATACAAACTTAGAAATATTAGTGTTATTTTTAGTATGAATATATTTAGAATTACCATTTTAATTTAATTTATTTTATTTATTCATACATACTATTATTATCTTAATATTATTTAAATGTGCTCTTTACACATGGGTAGTTATCAAACAGCAAAAACATCTGTTTGTACCCCAGAAAGAAACAAGGCACTAGTTTAGGTTCAAGCATTATTATCAGTGTCCAGATCTATATGCTTTATTAAGATAGACTGTATGTGTATAATAGAAATCAAAATATCTTGACTTATTAGCAGTTATTTTTGAAGTATCCAATTAAAAAACCCATATAAAAGTACAATGTAAATTTTATAGTATCATACTAGTGAAAGTAATCTTTATCATTAAGAAATTACTTTTTTGAAGATAAAAGTGATAAATGTAATAGTATCAAAATTCTCAAATTTAGAATTTCCTTCATTGGTGAGCTCAAAGAAGTTTTCAAAAATGAAGTTATCAATAGAGATGAAAATAGTTACTCCCTTTTAACTCTAAGTAAACTATTAGACAAATAACACCAAGTGATGGCTTACGGACAAGTAGAATGAGATCTAATTGAATCTAAGTTGAAAACCATGTTGCTGCAGTTGAAGCAGTAGTCACTATAGTACTGTATCACCAGCTTTTCTTATTCTTTTATCTAGTCACACAAAGAAGAAATACATCAGCGAAGACATTATTTAGACAACACATTTCTATCCAGTAAAAATCACAAATGAATGAAATGACTATATGATTAGAGTCTCGTACTTTTTTTTTTTACCAAAAGGGGCATAATTACTTAATGAAGCTGGAAAAGAAAACTATGTTTTTA
>NW_007734103.1:49815-51324 GCF_000696425.1 Galeopterus variegatus | reverse complement strand
TTTTTTTTTACCAAAAGGGGCATAATTACTTAATGAAGCTGGAAAAGAAAACTATGTTTTTATGATCACACTAAAATAAAATTCTTCAGGAAAATAGCTTTGCATTGTAGTTACATTACTGAATGTGAGCATTACTGAATGTTACATTACTTAATGTAAACATTAAGTAAATACAATTTATGTATTAGTAGAACCCATAGTAAACAAAGAATAAATTAAATTGCGAAGATAATTTCTAAACATGTTGATCCACACGATACTGAATTTTGGGTTGAGGCTTAAAGATATTTAGAATTTACATAATATTGAATTATATATGAATGGGAATGAGAAATGATCCTTCAGCACCACCTCTAAAACAAAATTCTTAAAGCAAATCATGTTATCATTACAAAAAGTACAAAGTAATGTTCATAGTGAGTTGCAAAACTTCAGGATATTCTGGAGAATTTTTTCCTAAGAAACCAAATGACTATAACAGAAATGATAACATCGAGTTGGAGTGAAATGATGGCTACATTTCCATTATGTATTGGGTCTAGTCACCCATCAGCTGACCAAATATATACTTTTGAGTTAGAGAATAAAGTTACCAATAGACTGTCACTCATCGCAAAGCACCTGGTGAATCATTCCTGGTATTTTTTAAACAAATATGCACTGCTACAAATATTTCCGATACATGTACCATTACTAAAATATTTCATTCTGCTAGATTCTGTATGACAGCTTTACTACAAATATGTTCTACACAATTTTTTTCAGGTTAATCTAAACTGAGTTCTAAGTCTACATGCATTCTAATAATATAATACATCCTAGAATCTGTATTAACTTCATATTAGATTCAGGGGTATATAAAGGTATAGAATCATGTAAATGAGACCCAAAAGGTAGAAGAAAATGCAACTTCTTTACTCAGTAAAGCAATTAAAAACTATGTATGGATTTTTGTATGTATTTTGCCAAAAGGCCTTGGCTTTGGTTCTAAGCAAATAAGTTTTGTTCCATCTCAGGATTCCAAAAGACTGAAAAACCTGGGGAAAACTTTAAATCTAAGGTATTACTTATGTATTTGACACTTTTATACCTTACCAGAGAACTAAGTTTAGATAGAACAATCTTGGAATACTCAATTAGAGTCATATATTACCACTGACATCTCACTTTGGAATTCTACCCCTCTATAGCCAGGAGGAAATAATCAGAACACTTCAGAATTTTAAAGAAAACCAAAACATACTTTGTGTTAAATTGTATTATTCCTAGGAAATACCACTTTGAAAATAGTGGACGATGAAGCACACAGAGGCAATGTATACTTTTCTTCACTCTGAATTTTCATTGGTTCTTTTTTATGCTGTGTAGGGATCTGACAGCATAATCTGATTTTAGATTAAAATCATCTAAGCTGGACATTTCCTTCTTTTGATTCTAGAACCATTTATTCATATATAGTTTTGGAGGAAAAAAAATAAGTCAATGTACCAAAATTTCTATCTGATGTTT
>NW_007734103.1:31242-49630 GCF_000696425.1 Galeopterus variegatus | reverse complement strand
TCATATATAGTTTTGGAGGAAAAAAAATAAGTCAATGTACCAAAATTTCTATCTGATGTTTGAAAAATACATAATAGATAGTAATAACATCTATTAATAGTAGAGTTATTAATTAATAATTTAATAAATAAGAAATAACCATTTATTATTCATCTCTGGTTAGGCAATGCACATACATTTTCTCATTTAATCTTCACAGTAACTGTAAGAATTTGTCATTATTGTCATAAATATGAGTTAGTTATTATTGTCATACATATTTTGGGTAAAGTGAACAATTCTTAGGATTGCTGGTATTATCAGTATTATCAACTATATGATTATGATTGCTGGTATTATCAGTATTATCAACTATATGATTATAAAGCCCATGATAACTATGTTGGGAAGTTTGGGTAAGCACTAGTTAACATAGAGTGGAATCGTATATTTAGGTTATCACATATCCTGTCCATATATATCACCAAAAATAGCTTGAAACTGTATCATTGCCGGTATTATCAGTATTATCAACTATATGATTATAAAGCCCATGATAACTATGTTGGGAAGTTTGGGTAAGCACTAGTTAACATAGAGTGGAATTGTATATTTAGGTTATCACATATCCTGTCCATATATATCACCAAAAATAGCTTGAAACTGTATTGATATTCTAAGAAGCTACAATGGGTTAAGACACAAGAAATCAAAATACTGTGATAGGAAACTGACTATGAAATCAAGAGTGAGTCACCAATACATAGTTGTAGCACATGAATATGACAGATAGAGAAAGATTTTTGTCTGTATTTTGTTTTTTTCTGTTAAAAATCTGACTGGGAATAATGTCAGAGAATAATAGTACTTATAACTGTGGACAAATAATAGAGTAACTGATAAATATGTAGACATCATCAGAACTCTGGTTGTTTTTTCCTATACAAAAATATGTGATTTAAAAAGGATATCTTAGTTTAACTACATTCTTGACATATATAGGATTCATCATGATTACATGGAGGTATGAGTCTATCATTTGGTAGTTAGATTTTAGGCTAAAACCCAAATATAAAAAATTGTCCAAATAAAGGTTGATTGTTTGAATCTAATTCTGTTTCCTGTGAAATTCATTAAGCAGGATTATTTTTAAAACATATTACCCCCCAAAAATATTAAGAAGAGCATGATACAATGATTTGTTCATAAATAAATCTTCCAATTTTTCTCTCAATATTCTAGTGTAAGTATGTTTTGGCAAGTTAATGACTAATTAAATTATGTTTATACAAGCCATTTAAAAATGTGTAAGTAAAACATTATCTGTCCTTGAATCAAAAGAAATAATCAAGTGAAAGAAGACCGTTATGAATCATCATTAAGATAGAAGGATGGATACCATCTCATAACTCTTTTACATTGTTATTGAAAGAGAGATAATGAAAACCCACCAATTTTGAACAAATAACGCATAAATCAGGAAAATTAATCTCATTGAAGATTTATTTACATTATAGTAAACCAGAATGCTTCACATTTTGCAATAATAAATTAGCCATGATATGTGATTATTGTTACATATGAAAGAGAAGAACAATTCTTAAGAATCACCAAAATTTCTCATTTTTACCATGTGAGTTTTCAAAAGGAAAGATAATAAAATGTAAGAAACAGCTTAAATTGGTCACTGTACTATTCTTCAGGAGTATCATATTGCCACCAATTAAGTATAATTGTATGAAATTACATATGAAGTTAGTTATTTTTCTGTGTATATGGTATTGCATTGAATTATCTTTGCAAGCAATTCAAAGGGAAATACAGCATCTGACTATACGTGGGGAAGGTGTCTAACCCTTAATTACAGAACACTTCCACCAATGACTGTAAATCACTGATTTTTTAAAACAGCTTGTGAAAGATTGGTGTTATTTTTTCTTTGAATGTTTCATAGAATTTTCCAGTTCAGCCAGTTCAGCCTGGGCTTTTCTTTGCCAAGGCATTCTCAACTACTCAATCTCTACATTTCATGGGTCTCTTTGTATTTTCTATTTCTTCTTGGGTCACTTTCAGTAATGTGTGTCTTTCTAAGAATTTTTCCATTTCCTCAAGGCTATCTAATTGATAGTATGGGCATACAATTATAGTACTGTTTTATAATCCCTTTTATTTCTTTAAAATTGGTAGTTATGTCATCATTTTTATTCCAGACTTTATTGAATATTCTGTTTGTTTGTTTTTTTTCTTGGTCAGTCTAGCTATAGATCTGTCAACATTTTTGAACTTTTCGATGAACCAAAATTTAGTTTTATTGACTTTTATTCATTTTTTAAATTCTATGTTTTGCTTATCTCTCCTGTAATCTTTTTTATTTCCTTCCTTTTTTATTTCCTTTCCTTGCTTGCTTTGGGTTTACTTGCCTTTTCTCTTTCCAGTGTCTAAAGGTTGAAGATTAAGTTATTGTTTTGAATATATTTCTTATTTTTTAATGTTAATTATACACCAATAAATGTTCCTTTAAGTGTTGTTTTTGCAGCATCCCATTAATTTTGCTATGTTTTGTTTCCACTTTTATTCATCTCAAATTAATTTTTAATTTCTCTTGTAATTTTTTTCTTTGACTCATTGGCAATCTAGAAGTCTGTTAATTTTCACACATTTGTGTTTCCAAAATACCCTTCTGTTATTGATTTCTGATTTCCTTCCATGTAGTCAGAGAGTGTATTTTGAATAATTTCAATTATTTTAAATTTATTGAAACTTAAACTATGCCCTAATATTTGGTCAACCACAGAAAAGTTCTATGTGTGTTTAAAAAGGGCATATATTTAGCTGTTGGGTGGAGGGTTCCTACACATCTATTAATAAGGTTGTTCAAGTCTTTTACTTCACTGATCTCTTTCCAGTAGTTCTATCCATTACTAAAAGTTTACTACTGGGGTCTCCAATTATTATTGTTGATTTTTTATATCTTTCCTCATTTCTGTCAATTTCTACTTTATGTATTTTAGTGCTGTGTTAGTTGTTTTTATGTCTATGATACTTATGTCTTATAGATGAATTGACCCTTTTATCTTTGTAAAATGTCCTTCTATTCCTTTAATAACAATTTTTGTCATAAGGTGTATTTTGTTTTGTATTAGTATAGCCACTATAGCTCTCTTTTGGGTATTGATTGTGTGGTATATCTTTTTTCCTTTTTTTCCTTTTTTTTTTTTCTTTCAGCCTATTTTTATCTTTGAAAGTAAAGAAATTTCTTGTTGATCTGTTGATAGCACATAGTTTAGTCAGTCTTTTTTTTAATTCATTCAATCTACCTTTCAAATGGAATATTTAATCCATTTAAATTTAATATAATTACTGAAAATGTATGATTTACATCTTCCTTTTTGCTATTATTTTATGTATGTCTTGGGTGGTTGCTTATTCCTCCATTACCTCATTCTTTTGTATTAAATAAATATTTTCTGGTGTACCATTTTAATTTCTTTGCCATTTAGTTCACCATAATTTTGAATTACTTTCTTAGTTATTGCCCTGGTGATTACAATTATTATCTTACCTTATAACAAACTAGGTTCATACTAATATACATTATGGTAGGTGGAATAACACTCTGTCAGAAGACATCTGCACAATAACCCCCAAAGCCTGTTTAAACACAACAGTGTTACATAACAAAAGGAATTTAAGGTTACAGATGTAATTAAAGTGGCACATCAGCTGACCTGAAGATAAGTATATTGTCCTTGACTATCCAGGAGGACTCAATGTAATCAGAAGGCTCCTTACAATGTGGAAAGGGGAGGAAGGAGCATCTGTGTCAGAATGACGCAGCACAGGAATGACTCAACCAGACACTGATGGAAAAGAACCCTGAGCTGATGAATGTGGGGTCTCTAGACACTGGAAAAGGCAAAAGAGAAACACACACACACACACACACACACACACACACACATCATTAGAGCCTCTATAAAGAAGGCAAATCTGTCAACACTTTGATTTTGGTTTAGTGAGAATTCTGACCTACCGGACTGTAAGTTCATGAATTTGTGTTTTAAACCATTTGGTGTATGGTAATATGCTACAGCAGCAGTAGCAAACGAGTGTACCTATTTAATTTTAATAAATCTATAAGGATTATGCTTTCCATATATCTCTCTCTGTCTCCTTTGTGCTGTTCCACAGATTTTGTCTTTATACATTGTGTGTCCATCGACACCAATTTTTAATATTTGATTTATGCAGTTGTTGTTTTAATCAGATAGCAGAAAAGAAGAATGGCAAGAGTACTACTATACTTTGTTTTATAATTATGTTAGTAGTTATCTTCCCTGGTACTCTTTATTACTTCATGCGGATTTAACTGACTCTCTATAGTTCTTTCTTTTGAACTTGAAGCACTCCTTTTAACATTTATTATAAGAATACTAGTGACAAATTCTCTCAGTTTTTGATACCAGTGAATGTGCTAATTTCATTTTTAAAAGACAGTTTTTCTGGGCATAGAATTCTTGGTTAACCATTTTTCCTTTTAGCACTTTCATTTTGCCAGTTCATCTACATATGATGTCTATGGTTTCTCATGAGAAACCAGCTGTTTATCTTACTGAGGATCATTTGTATGAGTCTCTGGCTTTTGACAGTTTTATTATAATACATCTAGGCATCAATCATTTCATTTTATTCTACTTGGAGGTCATCAAGCTTCTTGGATATGTGGATCAATATTTTGATTCTGTTTGGGAGAGTATTCATTTATTAATTCTTTAAATATTTTTTTCTAAGTGTTTCTCTCTCACCTCTCCTTCTGGTATTCCTATTAGTTGCTATGCCTGATAGTGTCCCACAGGTTTCTGAGTCTGTTCATATGTCTTTATTGTCTATTCTTTCTATTCCTTAGAAAGGATAATATGAATTGGCCTATCTTCAAGTTTGCTAATACTTTCTCCTGCCTACTCAGATGTACAATTGAATTCCTCTAGTGAATTTGTCATTTCATTATAGTGTCTTTTAGCTCCAGTATTTTTACTTTTTTATTCTTTGAAACTCTTTCTCTTTATTAATATACTCTATTTTTAAGACATAATTGTCTGACTTTTCTTCAAGTTTTGGATATAGTCCTCTTTACATTTTCTACCTATTTATAGTAGCTCATAAAATGTAAGTCTAGGCAGTGCAATATCTGGGCTTCTTTAGTGGCTCTCTCTATGAACTATTTTTTTCTGTTTATTTGCCATACTTTCCTGTTCTTTTTTTGTGTCTTGTAAGGTATTTTTGAAAACTGAACATTTTAAATAAAATAATCTGGCAACTCTGTAAATGAGACCCAACAACCCCAGGGTTGATCTTTACTGCTACTTGTTGCTCTTGCCTCTGTTTGTTTGTTTACTGACTTTCCTTGGCTAATTCTGTAAAGCCTGTGTTCATTGATCTATTTCTGAAAATTAGAGTTCTGAAAAGAGTTTTTTTATATTTTTTTCCAGGAATCTCAATGGTTTCATGGATGAGTAAATTTTCAGACATTCTTAGTAATTTAGAACACAGACACACATTTTTGTTTCAGGAGAATCCTCTAGATGACTCAAGTAACTGAAAAATATGCAAACCCATTCATTCAAACTCATCAGTTCAATGCCTGAAAAATAATTACAATTTGAATTTTACTTTGAAGTTTCCCAGTTTGTCCTTACAAAGAAATCGATTTTAGAGTAGCATTGTTATTCTCGATGCCACCAATCAGAGCTTCCTTCTCCTTTAAAAACAGTAGTTAGTGTTTTTCAATTTATTTAGGCTTTTACTCAAGGGAGTCAAATTAGTTTACTTCTCATTTCCTAAACCTAAATTCTCAAGGATCAAATTAAATTACACATCTAACCACAATTGAAGCAAACAGATATTTTTTACAACTTTACTGTGGGAAACAACAACAACAATAAACAAACAAACAAAAAAATAAAACATTTGTTCGCCCTGAAATTGTCTCCCATATTCTAAATCTAACTATATCCCAGGAAATGAGTGCCAGGGTGGTCTTGATTTGATAACAGGACAGCTCATGTTCTGAAACCAAATCTCTCCACAAGTGTTCCTTAGAAAACACTTTGACCAGAAATGGGACACAATTAATACTATTATTTAGAACTATGATTATTGAGGATTTACCCTGGAGGAGATTCAAGATGTAGGCCACTCAGACCTGATGAGTTCCCTGAAGTCCAAACTCCTATGTGTGATCATTCAGTCAGCTGTCTTAACAGAGACCTTGGCTAAGGCATTAGTCTTCACTTTGTCTCATTACTTTTCCATTACTTTCCCCTTCTTCGTCCCTTCTCTCAGCCCATGGGTTTATAAAGAGGTAGACATCTTTTGTTCAGGGTTTCTTGGCAGTCAGATGATTATCTCATCTGAACTACATTGATCTGACCCTCAACTGATGCTATTCCAAGGGAAAAAATGGAACATTGAAGAACTGGAACAGTTTCCTTGCCTCCTGTTTGTACTATCACAAAAGTGAATAAAGGTTTGATTGTTACTTTCACTTGCACTTGTCCTAATTGATCACCTTGAAACCAGCCTTTTGAAAATTCCTGTCAAACCTAGGTCTCTTCCTGAATTAGAATTAGTGAGAATTGTAATTTTGGGTCTCATCGTATCCTTCAATGAGTCAAATACTTACTGTAATTATGCATTATATAACTAGCTTAATTTTTAAAATTATGCTCAGTTATAAATGGCATTTTATGGTTTGTTGCAAAATTTCTATAGTTCTCATAAATTCAGTTCATTTTTTTTTAAATTTTTCTCCCTATTTGGAAATGAACATAACCTATCATGAGAATCTTGTTAGCATCTTATGGTGTCACTATATGTAAAAGTCTTCTTAGTCATTTATTATCAGAGACAGATTCATGTAAAATTTTGAGAATTCATATAATGGAATGTTGACCATGAATACTTACCTTTCTCTCCCTTTCTTTTCTGCCTCTGAGGCCCACATTATCTAGAACATGTTAGTAGTATTATCAAATTACTACTCACATTACTCTTCTCAAAGTGCTGTGCCTACACTATCAAATTGTTATCAAGGTTATTTTATAGTATAGCTTTGATTTGCATCTCTAATGTCTGTGTAAATGATGAAGCAATTAAATCTTTAATATATTATTTTTTAGTGGACTATGTAGTCATCCAGAATCATGCCAGAAAATTCTGCCACTGATTTAATTTTACCTGTCATGAAGGTAGATTCAAATTTCTTATAAAATTATGCATATGCTACAAAGTTAAACTTTTCTGGCTACTTGTTAATAATTTAGAATTTATGATTGTAATAAGTTCATGTAACATAACATTCACCTCACTATCCATATGAAAATTCATTGACTTTCTCTAATGGCTGTACAAGGTGATGGGTAGTTTCCACATTTTACATTTTGTTTTCAAGTAGTTACTACCAGTATTGTCATAACTCTTACATCCTACACTTAGCAGTTTTACACTCACCATGAAGGTATCCTCCTTGATAAGCCATAAGAGTATGTCTTGATTTTGGAAAAAGATATTTATTTCAAGTTATATAAAAAAAAATGTAAGACTCTTATCAGATAAATTACATGCATTATGTCATATTCTCTCAACTTTATCTGCCTTCCAAGGTGCCTGGTCATCACCCCTCTCACTGCTGCCACTAGACCCACTGAAGTCTCACCTCTAGAAAGAATGATTGTCACAATTTCCATTGATAAGGCTCTTGCATAGTCTCCATAATACCCATTGTGCCTGGGGCTGAACCAAAAGGACTCAGAACACTCTAGCTCCTCCCATATTTTTGTATATTTAGATGTAACCACTTCCCCAGAAACGTACCAAAGGAGACTACAAACTCTGAGAGAGTTGGCTCTCTGTGAGTCAAATTATGATCAGTGAGAGAGAGTAGTTACAAGGGAACCCGCATATCAGTTTCTTTCTCTTCTTTTTGGTAGACCCTTTTGAGGCATGGCCTTCTGATGTCGATTGTCCAGGGCCTCTCAGAAGAACAATAAATGGGCTATGTCTGCTCATATCTCATGAAACAGTGACTATCTTGGATATCAGTTTCTTTCTCTTCTTTTTGGTAGACCCTTTTGAGGCATGGCCTTCTGATGTCGATTGTCCAGGGCATCTCAGAAGAACAATAAATGGGCTATGTCTGCTCATATCTCATGAAACAGTGACTATCTTGGCAATGCAAAACACCTTTATAATTCTTTCCTTTGTTACCATTTTGCTTTTTTATAATTCTTGCTGCACTGGAACTGCATCACCTTAAACATTGGCACTTATACCTTGCATCAGGGTCTGTTTTTAATGAGGTTGAGCTAAAAAAATAGACATAAGTAGTAGCTGTAGAAAGCAGATTATGGTAAATGAACTGGCAATAGTTTTTTGACATTTGATGGCATCACAATTTATTAAGGTGTGGTTAATTTGAATGAGGTGCAAATGGGTGAACAGCACTTCCACTAACTATGGTGCTTAATGAGAAAGTGGATAGTGTTATTTATAAGGATCATGATATAAGATGATTTCTTTGGGTTATTTCTGTAGAAGAAAATGATATACATACCACATCTAATTTTCGAAGCATGCTCTAAACAAGCAAACAAGGCCAGCTTTAAAAGACAGTTTTCTGGGCTGGCCCGGTGGCGCACTGCTACAGTGCGCCGCTTGGGAGCGCGGCAGCGCTCCCACTGAGGGTTCGGATCCCACATACAGACCGGCCGCTCACTGGCTGAGCAAGGTGCGGGCGCAGCACCGAGGGTTGCGATCCCGTTGCCGGTCCCGGTCCGGTACGGGTGCGACACTGAGGGTTGCGATCCATTGCCAGTCACGAAAAAAAAGACAAAAAGGAATAAATAAATAAATAAATAAATAAAAGACAGTTTTCTTTCCAACAGGGACAGAAAACACTATGCTGATAATCAGCCTCAGTATCTGATTATAGTAAGCATGGCAAAACTATATAGTATACATTATATCCAGTCTTAGTACATCTTCCCTTTTATTTAAAGTCAGGTTTCCAAATTGGGGACATTTGGTTGGAAAAGTATAAGAATCTCTTAAAACTTCACAATTAGTAGAAGCACTGGTTTTACTTTTGCTACCTGAAAACAGTCAACTGGAATCAAGTAAGTTTTTTAAAAAATGAAAATTGGGCTCTGCAAGAATATCCCCTCTATCCACCCTCATTGTCTCCAAACCTATGACCAGATTTAAGTCTCAATATCACCAAATGGGTAGCATAAACCTCATTCCATCTTTGTCTGGGTCTATATGAATATTCCCATTCTAAATATAAAGATTTCATTCTTTCCCAAAAATATCTTAAATTTTGCATGAGAAATTTCATAAGTTGTTATTTCAATTGACATTGTAATTCTGCAAAGAGGATGATTATATACTGTGTTTGATTTTCATCAAATTTGACTTCATCCTACAGTAAATAAGAGATGCTTTTAAGACCACCTTAGAATGTCTCCTATTTTCTTCCACAATTTGAGCTGAGAAATCAAAAACCTGAGCTTGTCATTTTCTTTATGGGAGCACTTCAGGACATTCAAAAGAAGCTATCCTACTTTATAAACTTTGTAATTATCATTTTATTCATGACAATTGCATGAACAGCAACTTGATCCCCACAGCATTTGCTTCATAAGCACTTAATCAGAGTCAACCACAGATAATAAATTTGATTAATGGTGATTCTCCTGCATTCCAAAGATAACAAGCATCCCATTTCCCATTGGCAAGGTGTTTAAACTAATTTCAAAATTCTTTATTGTTGGTCTCTTTTCTGAGCTTACTTATGGAATTAATTAATATATTGATCAGACCCAGGTCAAATGATATATCAGACCAGTATTTCTAACAAAGAAAAACTTATAGAAATAATTTTTAAATACTCTATACAAGTATTAGAATATCGAAAGACAAAAACAAAACATGAGATTATACAGAAGTAGAAAGTATGGAAATAGTCTAAACACTTAGAGCTGGGGGAACAAAGGTAAGATATGGGTTTATAGTATTAGAAACTTTGGAGGAGTTGCCCCCTGTAGAGCTTGGAGCCAGACCTCTAATATTACTATTAAGCTATTACTGGTACTTCAGAATCTTAAAGAAAGAAATCTTTAAAAAAGGAATGTTTCTCGAGCCTCATAAACTGTGCAAAGGACTCTTACAGAGTTAGAAAACAGTTCATTGAGGAAAGAATGTCAGCCTACTGAGACATTAGCCAGAAATAAATTGTTGATGCATTACAACTCTTCTCCCAAGTAACAAAGAGGAATCCTACTCATGGGCAGAACTACAAGCAATACACTGCATTATCTATTTCATATAGAGGGAGAACTTGGCACAAGTGTGGTTATTTACTAATGTTGAGGAAAATGCCAAAATAACTTTCTCATAAGCCTGTTTTGCCCTTGAAGTAATATTTTGTCCTTGAAACGATATTTGCTTGTTCCACTAATCTGGCCTCTAATCACTACTTGGGTTTTTGGCTTCTGTAACTGACCTTAGCTTGCTTATCTGCCTATAGCACGTGAATTCTGAGAAATGAAACTTACTGCTATGCTAGCCCTGTAGATGTCTCGCCTATAAAAACTTTGTGAGACCTGAGCTCAGGGTCCAGATTTCCAAGCATTAGCTTGTCTGGGCCAACTGGCATAATAAAAACCTGGCTCTCTGCAACCTTCTGAGTGTCGGTCACCTCTTGCCAAGTCCATTTCCACAACGCTAATTCTTTGGAAGTGGCAAATGCCTGGGCCATTTTGTTTGGCTTCAGATAGTAATAAGACTATAAGTTAATAAAAAGTAGTTCTGAGGATGAGGATGTAGATGGACCTATAGACACAAATTATTAGAATATTTATGTCTCATGTTAATCAGTACTGAAGATGATCCATCAAAAGGATGCATCTCAGTAAATAGGTAGGTATGTGAATATCATTCAGTCTCCAGACATCCTTAGTGCTTGTGCAGTCCCATGCATAGAGTCTATAGTGACAGGAGTGAAGGCTATGCCTCTGCCCAACTTCATGGGCTACCTCTTACCACAGCTTTCCTAGCTACATCCACTACTGTGTGTGCAATTTTCTGGCACCATAGATTAACAATGTGCCATCAACATAATGGCTTGGGAATACCAACTGGTCATCTTGTGGCAAAACAATTAATCTTGACCTTTTTCATCTGAAGGAATCCATACATATTCCTTGTATGAATTTGCTTTTTTACCCAAAATGCCTCAGACAACACCACTATCTAAAGACTTACAGAAAGCCTTTGTAATACTTGTGGTATCCCCTATAAAATTTTTTCACATCAAAAGATCTATTTTATGTCCAGGAGTTTAGTGCAGTTGGCTCATGACATTGAGATACATTGATCTTGCCACATACTACCCCTTTTACCAAAAGCCAGCCTGATAATATTTGAAAGCAACCTATTTAAGATTTAGCAAAGACTCTGGTTGAAGGTCAGCAACATGCAGGATTGGGCTAATGTCTTTCAGGATGTGAAAAGTGATACAATGTTTCCACTAGCTAGAATACATGGGTCCAGGAAACGAAAGGTAAAAGTAGAAGAGGCAGCTGTCACCATCCTTCACAGTGAACCATTTAAAAATGTTTGCGTCTAGTACACACCATCTTAGTTTCTTCTTGATGAGAGATCCTGATTCCAGGAGGGAATTGTTTCCTTCTGGAGACTCAGTAATGTTTTATTGAGTAGGATGCTGTGACTATCATCTGTCCACTTTGGTCTACTCAGGCCAGTAGAAATGCAAGAAAAAAAAAATTACTCTGCTAGCTGAGATAATATAATAATGATTGTAAGGAGACATTAGAATTCTACTACCTATTCTTCATTGTCTCATTGTCTTTTCCTCTTACCACCTGTTTTGGGTTTGCAACTCCTAATAGGAATGTACACATTATTGTAAGTGCTTCCTAAAAAAAAGTTCTGACAGATCTCAAAATTGGAATGTAGGTTATGTTTACTATATCTCTAAGCAAGCACCAGCCCTTGTTAAGAACGCTTTTGCACAATAGCTATAATGAGCAGTAAAGAAATGCACATTCCAGAATGACCAAGTATTTGTTAGATGTTTATGTTCTTTAAAGTCCTTTCTTAGCTAAAGTCATGATAACTAACTGTGCTTTTGTTTTCTGTCACTTTCCCATTAGGTCCTATCCCTTTGCCCAATGTTTGCCTTCACAATTTCTCTCCAAAGTCACACAATAAAATCTCTTAGTATACTTCAAGGTGAACACCTTCACCTGCTTCCTGAAATCTAGGTACAAGCTGACAATGGTTTAGGTCTAGTATCTGGAACTTTCCCATTAGGTCCTATCCCTTTGCCCAATGTTTGCCTTCACAATTTCTCTCCAAAGTCACACAATAAAATCTCTTAGTATACTTCAAGGTGAATACCTTCACCTGCTTCCTGAAATCTAGGTACAAGCTGACAATGGTTTAGGTCTAGTATCTGGATTATCACCTCAAGGACATGAGATAATATTTCAACACAAAGGCATTTCCTGCTGAAAGGAATTTAAGTCAGAAAAGATTTTTATATAATTGCATAATGATTTAATCACCACTGAAACCATGATCCTCCCAACTTCACTCACAACCACATCCACATTAATTAATTCTAATTATGTTTAGTCAAACATATTGCATCTTAGTTACATATTAGGAAGAATTCTTTGTTCAACAATGGTCAATTCTTGGTCATTTGCATATGTTAATCTCTTATACAAAAATAGAAACCACAAGAAAAAGAAAACTTCCCATTGTAAAATTTCTAAGATTTTTGTCATCTACACCCATTCTGTTTCCTTTTTCTAAGGACATAATATGCTTAATTGTGTGATTTGTATTTCTGCTTGTGTGTACTCAAGATGTTACTTTAATTAATATCAACTGTCTGTCATAATTTCCTGCTCTCCACTGTTTCTTATGAGTCTTTGTTTAAACATGGCAAAATTTCTGCTATTTAGAAACAAACAAGCAGAAAATATTTTTTAAAAAAAATTTATCTTAAATTCATGTCCCTCAACATTCTTTGTTTATTCTTCCCTCCCTTTGTAAACAACTAAAAAATAATAATTCATATGTTCCTCAATTATTTATTTTGTTCTTAACCAATATAATTTGGCTTTGATCTCACCCACTCTATTTAAACTGTCACAACCAATATGCCCAACAAACACTTTAGATATATATTTTTTTTATTTGTTATGATATGTGATTGCTTAATAGCATTAAAAACATTAGTCACTAACTTCTTAAAACCCTCACTTTCCCTGAGCTACAGGAAACAATGAAATGTGTGGGGGAATGCAACAATTTCCCCCTATGACCCTGATCTCTCCTTTTCTGTCATCATTTCAAGCTATCTTTGAACTTTGTTTAAAGTTCACATCTCCTCTCATTCTATATGCTTAAGCTGGATGATCTCATGCATCTACCTCCCTTTGCTTCTTATTAACTTGGTTAAAAAAAAATCATTAAGCTTTTCTGTATCTTGAGTGACAGTCTTAAATAGTTCATTGCCTTTGTTTATCAGGTAGCTCACAATTTAAATGTATCAAAAATGGAACAATCATCTTCTCTCACAAACTTGCTTCAGCTTATACAGCATCTCCTGCCATCCATGAACTTGTGCTTGACCAGTACTCATAGAATCATGTGTACTACCATCAAATACCCACATAGCAATATTCACAACACAGAGAAGACCTGTCTCTCTTCCCTACTCTTAATATGTAAATATTCACTTTCAAGTATAATTAAATTTGTAAGGTAATCTCTAGTGAAAATCATCTGCTATACTTTATATGTTGCCATTATATTTCTGTTGAATTATAATAGTATACTTATAATCATAACAGAAAAACACTGCAATAATTAATGCAAATTGTAAAAATTGTCAAATTTATAAAAAAAACAATTATCTGTGTCTTTTAAATAATTAAATATGAGGATCTACATTTACAGTTAATTCAAATATTTAGAGTCAGTGTGTTAGCTGGATAATTTTAGTTAGGCTATTATTTTCATTTTTGAGACAGCAAATGTTAAAAAATATAAATGAAATTATAAGCCTAATAGTAGAGATTATGTATATAACAATTTTAATCTATATTGAATTGTTTAATGCATTGGCATTCATGACACTAAACAAAGTAGCCCTTATGAATTACGTTTAATATTTAGCTATTTAATTCTATTTAGGTCATGAGTCTTACAAGAAAAATACAGTTCTAATTATTTTTTTTCTTGAAGAGCCAGTTAGGAAATATCTTGTTTCAGTACAAGTCACAATGGGATTGAAAGTATATAGTGCCCTAATAATAATTTACAGTAATAGGATAAACCTAACATCTATCATTTATGAAAAATTATTGCTCCTGTATTGTAGCTAAAAAAATTAGACATTTCTATCAAATTTTAATTATTTTAAAATATGTTTAAAATGAATTTTCAGATTTGTGCCTGTATCTCTCAAAGATGATAAATGAGTTTGGGCCTTAGATTAATATTGACTTTTATCCTTTGGGCATTTAGCTTTTGGTACATGTGCTTATTCATTCAGTACATCTTTATCATATACTAGCACTGTGTCTCATTCTTAATAAGCAAAAGATACATATTTGTGAAATTAATTAAAAACAAGTTCAAGTATTATGTGGGCTATATTTAAATTCTACACTTCATTATTGGTTTTAGGCACTATAATTTATAGAATGCTAAGGAATTACTTGCTACAACTGTCCTTTTCCTGTCTCAAAATTAGGACAACAGATTCTAGGGAAATTTCATCTTATTCTTTTAATGTTTTTTTCCAAGTGTTAAAGAAGTATAAATAAATACAACAATTTCAAATTCAAACAAAAAACTCTGATTCCTTATACTTTTATGGGTCTAATACTGTTAACATGTACTGACATTGACTTTGCAATGATTCTTGTAGCTAAAACACTTTTGCCTAATCCAGGTGCCATTTCGATAGTCCATATAAATAGGATTCTAGAATCCTCACTGATCTCTCTTAGGGTTCCTAAATCTTAGACTTAAATCCATAAAACTAAAAAAGAGAAACTCTTTAGCCTCCAATTGAAAATTCAAAGCAAGGCAGAGGAAAATCAGAAAGTAGCACAGTTTGAGGGAGAAAAAAAAGTAAAGAAAAAGAGAACTCTTAGCTGGCCATTATCTGTTCCTCAGCAAAAGCCTTAAACCAACCATTTCAGGGGACTGGAAAAATGAAACTTAGTAAATCATACTGACTGTTTTAATCAGCTGGACTCCTTCCACACCAACAGGAACATTCACTCAATGCAGTCTCGCAGATACACTGAAAGTAGGCTAAATTTAAACATTTCACTATAGCTATTAAGGTAACACACTTTAAGACAATTCAGATTGAATACAATTGTTACCTTAAATCCAAGATATCCGCCCTTATATGATTATAATTTTACATTATTTTTCATGTACAATACACTGAAAGTAGGCTAAATTTAAACATTTCACTATAGCTATTAAGGTAACACACTTTAAGACAATTCAGATTGAATACAATTGTGACCTTAAATCCAAGATATCCGCCCTTATATGATTATAATTTTACATTATTTTTCATGTACAAATCCCTCTAAAAGCCTACTGAGATGTTTATTCTTAACATTAAAAACAGTACAAGAAAAATTCACTGCACAGAGAGGTTAAAAGGGAAACTTAGTTTGAGAGATAGGGTAAACTAGGAGAAGTACTCCACATCCTCAGAATGCAAAATTTCCTTTCTTGCCTATTCACAGACTAACAATCCAAAAAAAAAAAGTAACTTAAATCTAATCAGAAGCATGATTTCAATCCCATTTTGTTGGTTGCCTATATTTGAAATAGAAAAATATATTTAGCATTTTTGGTGAAGTTTTTAACAGATTGATGTCACAAAGTATAATTATCAATTTGGAAAGCTAGATATTTTTATTTTTTTTAATATCAGAAATTTGTACTCTTGTCATTTCGTTAGGATTCATGTTCTGCATAAAAACACTCAATTCATCTTGAAGGCATAGGTATATTCAAATTGTAAATAGCCTATTCTGGTATCCTTCAATAAAACTACTACTACTAATATTCATAATAATATAATAACGTATTTTTAGTGGAGTGCTCCTGGCTCTATTCTAACTCATTTAACTCATTTAATATTTATAAAAATGCTTTAAGATAGGTTAAAAAACTATATGAATATGAGTTTTATAATATCCCCCAGGTCTCAGTTGTTAATCAGTTATTTCTTTTTCATCAAATATTTATTTATTATCTCCTATGTGCTGAGGGCACAACTATTAACAGATAAAATTCTTTTGTTTCCTGGGATAGTAATTCTCTGGTTTCTTCCATGAACTATTGAATAAACAATAATAATATTACCTATGTTCTCCTAGAAAATTATATACTCAGTAATCATAAATTTTTACCTTTCATTTTGAGAGGAGGGAGGAAAGGAAAAAGTAGAGAGGACAAACTATCTGCAAAAACACCATTGTTGGGTCAAGCCCCTGGCGCACTCGGGAGAGTGAGGCGCTGGGAGCGCAGCAGCCCACCCGCCGCGAGTTCATATCCTATATAGGGATGACGGGTGCGCTCACAGCGCTCACTGGCTGAGCGCGGTGCCGCCTATCTCAAAAGGAAAAAAAAAAGAAAGAAAAAAAACCCACCTTTGTTGCAAATTCAAGTTTGCAAAATGTCTTGTGTTAGTACTTCCTGAGTCAAAACAGATTATTTATGAAAACTGAAGTCTAATCACATCAAGTCTGATCACCCTATCCTCAAATGTATCTAAAATTGTTTTAACTCCTATCTGAAATAAGACAACCTTCTATAGCCTAAAGCATAGTTTAAAGAAAATATTAAAATATCTACTAAAATCTGTGATGGGAAGATGTAGAGAGATTTTGTGTAAAAAGAAAAAAAAAAAAGACAACAGAAAATGCTGTGAGCCAATGTGAGATAATTAAAGTGGCTGTTATCTGGAAGTTTTAGATTTTGAATTCAGATAGCTAGAAATGCATTACCTGCTATCTTGTAAATCTCCAGTTGCAGAGGTAATGCTCAGTGCTCATTTATCTGAACTCAGGATCAGACCACTAAAATGGAATCTTTATACAAGATGCAATATCTCAAGCATCAAAAAGTGGTGATGGGGCTTTTACAATAAAGCTTTGAGTTATTATGATTCTGAGGCCTTGGGTTAGAAAAGTAAGCAAGAAAAGGACATAATGTTTCTAGGACATATGAGATTGCTGTATTTTTATATAATATTTCATCAAAATAAATATAAACGGTTCCTTTACAAACCTGACTTTTTATCCAGTCTTAAACCAAGACTGGAATTATGGACCTTACCTCACAGTATTGGATCACATTATTCAAAATTTCTTTAGAGATTATCTACATTGTCTTTGTTTCTAATCAAAACAATACAGCATCAAGAGATAAAAAGAAACTGTATGCTTAAGACCCATGAAGAAGTTTCCACCTTCACTCACATTATCAGTGTTTAAGTTCTACTAAGCCCAGGGATATTGTCATTCTTTGGTGCTCTTTTCTGCCTGTGAAAGGTTTTGGATTGTTAATGTAAAACAAAAAGAAAGAGCTTTGGGGTATGTTGTTGCCACTTGCCCAGGATGACCCTTTCCTCACTTAATTTCCTTTCTACTTTTTTGAAAGTCTCAGTAAAGGAATATTGATAAGGCTGATCTGCCAGGGATACAAAGAGACTAAAATGGATCTCAAGTGCAAGAGTTTGATTGAAATATCCTTCATAAAAGTTGAGTCCAATCTCCCACACACGGAGCACTAGGTTCCCATCTGTCCCACTAGTGCTCTCATTGTGTCATTGCTGAGTGCATAGGCTCTACCTAAAGTGACACAGTATAAAGAATGGGTTTCAGTTTTGCTCAAGGATTCATTACCTAGAGAGATTATTTAAATGTGGAACTCCAGACCTCTTTCTCATTCAGTTGATTTTAGGAGTGAACAGGCATTTGTATTTTTTTTTTTTTCTTTTTTAAAAGATGACCGGTAAGGGGATTTTAACCCTTGACTTGGTGTTGTCAGCACCACGCTCACCCAGTCAGCTAACTGGTCATCCCTATATGGGATCCGAACCTGTGACCTTGGTGTTATCAGCACCACATTCTCCTGAGTGAGCCACGGGTCGGCCCCAGGCATTTGTATTTTTATAATGTTTTCCAGATATTCTGATGCACTGTAAAGGTCAAATCACAACTGTATTAGTCCGTTTCTGTTGCTTATAACAAAATACATGAAACTGGGTGAT
>NW_007734103.1:29322-30205 GCF_000696425.1 Galeopterus variegatus | reverse complement strand
CCATACTGCCTTGATGATCTTGTGAAAAATCAAATAATATCGTCTATGCAAAAATGCATTTAATGTGATGTACAGTTTTGCAACATGTTGTTCTCTACAGTAAGGAATGGTATTCTCATGCTTTTCAGCATGATCATATACTTTAGAATCAGTGCTCACTGTTCAGTTCCAGCCAAAACATACTTACATATTTTTAGTCTTTCCTTTATATTATATTATTGACCATTTTACAGAGGCAATGAAAATATTTCAATATTTTGCTTAATCAGCTAAACAATAAATGAGTATTAAAAACAAAATAAAACATAAATGATTCTCAGTTGAATTGGCAAAATTTATTACTATGCTTGTATCATGAAGACAAAACTTAAACCAGATGCTTCAGACACTCAGAGCTTATTCTTAAACAACTGAACAATTAAACCCCATACCAACTGCTCATGTAGAACTTTAGAATATCCTTATTACATATTCTTTTTAAAAGCCTCAACAATGAAGTAATTAAAATACTATAGATTAGAAAAAGAATAGATGAAACTGAGGGGTTTCCATTTTGGAACATTATATTTAATAAGGCAGCTAAGTCCATAAAACTGATACAGCAAATTAGTTCCAACTGGCTTCTCTGGAGTCTGAAGTGAGTGTGAATCCAAGTATCTGATAATGACATGAAAAAACACAATGAGAACATCTCACTGTAAAGGCAACAGGCACTGGCTGAAGCTTCTTAGTTATACCCTATTAGAGAACACAGCTTTTTTGTTCAAAAAGGTTCAGCTCATTTAACACAGTGAAAAGAACTGTGATAATGATCTAATGACATTACTTTCAATGGAGTGGATTGGAGGAAATGGCTTCTTTTTTTTTTTTTTTTTTTAAAAAG
>NW_007734103.1:18478-28754 GCF_000696425.1 Galeopterus variegatus | reverse complement strand
ATGGGTTTTTTTTTTTTTTTTTTTTTTTTTTTAAAGCAGGAACAGCTTAAAGGATGGGGGAAAAAAAGGGGTAATGTTTTCCTGCATTATAATTTCTCAGCAGCCAAATACTATAGAAACTTGTATTTGAGTAAAATACATGATCAGAGAGATACAAGAAAATATCTCGTTTAAAGCAATTATGGGAAATCATGTACCTTTATTCTTGCTGCATTAACAGTATTTTTCCCCTTAAAGTGAAGATATTAAATTCAGTAAGACTGCTTTAACAATAAATATTTTGACAAATATTAGTCTGTGCTATAATCATGATTGATTTTAGCTTTGCATATTTTGATTGGACCAACTACTCAAAATAAAAGCAAGAATATTGAGAAAAAGCTAAAATTCAGATCTGTACAGAACACTTGCAATTTCTATGAAAAAATACAACAGAAGGACTGAACATCATTTTGATTTGTGATGGTGTCCATCATTTCTGAATCAGTAATTGGAAGTTTAACTTTAGTAATTCAACTCTCCATGTTTCCTGCCACATCCTCCATGTACTGTCCTTTCATACTCTCAAACCCTTCTCTTCAGTCCTTTACATGCCTAAGTTTTACTTTTCATGCTTTTCCTTCTCATTCCCTTCACTAAATGGAGTACAAGAATCACTAATTTAGATTCATATCTTCTATGAAAATAAGTGATAAAATACTTCCTTTGAGTATTATAGTAATTTAAAATGCATTTATGTAATCTTTTTAGAACAAAAGTGAGGCACATTAGCATGTCACTACTATGTTTAATAATTATAATAATAATGATAACAACATGTAGTAACATATAGTACATCCTATGCCAGACACCTGATTTAATCCTCACAACCATACCAAGAGAGGTATTATTGTCATCCTTGTTTTGGAGTCTGGATTCAAATTCAGACATTCTGATTTCAGAGTCCAGGATAATCCCACTTCCACTGGGACCCTTAATTATCTTAATCTATTTAAAAACTTCATCAAGAGAAAATGACATTAGAGAAAAGCTGTCACAGAAAAAATATGTCTCAGTCCAAAGGAAATCCAAACCAATACTTGCCTTAATCCAGTACAATAAATATATCAGTGGCAATTAACACATTGTAGGACATTTAATATTTTTAAGAACTCTGTAATAATGTGAAATGCTTTGTAGAGTTCATTGTAATTGGATTTTACTTTTTAAAATGGGTTTTCACCATTTCCAAACTCAGTGGCTACTATCCTTGGAGGAAAAAAGATGCACCCTGACTCATTTGTCCCTTTCAAACATTTCTTATAATGCTTGGCCTACATAGAAAGAAAAAAAGAAAAAAACCTTTTCAAACTGAAATTTTAAGAAAACTGTAAAGAGGATTATGGGCAAGAGATGTCTCCAAGATTAGAGCAGGAGGTAGGCTCATGACCAGTAAAAATTTGGAGTCAGAAATGAAAAATACATCTCTAGGAGGTCAGGTATTACTAACACTAAAATAGAAGTTGTTTCCAGAACTTTGTTACTTCTAAGTTTTCAATAAAACTTGAAACATCAAAATTTTCAACTAAAAACTCTGTGTATGTATGAGCACCCTGTATTGTGATGTTTGAAGTGTAGAGTGTTTAATTTAAAGAGTGAATATCTGGTGTAGGGAAAAAAGAAACCAGTAGAAACTATCAGCCATAGGAACCTAACAACGGAGATATAGGTGCTAGTATCTTAGAAAATTCCTTCCCAAAAAACACCAAATGATTAGAAAAAACTGGGATTTCTACAGTGTATTGGGAGCAGATATGAACCATTCCTTCTTAAACCTTAGAATGCAGAAAGACTTTCATATATCCTAGCTGGAACTATAGGAGTTAAATATAACAAAAGGATAAATTATTTAAGATGTAGAAATATTGCCAAAAGATTACTGTTTTTCTTTAAAAGTCATTCTTGGACATTAAAATATAAATTCTAAAAGATTTTTAGAAATGCGAAAGATAACACCAAATACTGTCCTGTACAAGATTAAATAATTTAGTATCTAACTTAGAAATCTTATTTCAGCATTTTTTTTCTTTTTCCTTTCACTGGCTGTGTAATCCAGTTTCTGCGTTCTCTTCAGAGCCAGGTTTATCTTACCTATTTTCCCATTAAAGAGATAAAGAAAACTTAGATACATGACATATTTGTTAGTCATGTTCTTAATTTTTGCAAGGAATACTTCGACAACACATGCACTAATCCTATAACAAATGCAATTAACAAACAAACATTACAATGTTTTAATATTCACAGATGAAGATACAAAACATTTTCAGGGCTGGATGGTTAGCTCAGTTGGTTCGAGTATGCTGTTATAACACCATGGTTAAGGGTTTATCCATATAACCAGCCACCAAAAAAAAAAAAGGAAGAAAAATTTTCAAAAAATCTCAGATGTCAGAAGTAAAAGAAAACTTTCTCTTACTTAAAAGGAAGGAAAAAAAAATTAATCGAGATGCCCAGGAGTCTGCAGATGTCAAGTTAGTTTTTAGAGCAGTAGACAAGAAATATGAGGGTATCCCCAAAACAAGGCCCAAATCCTAATCTCAGATCACTTAGATTTACCAACCACCTTTCATGAGGAGTGTGCTTTTTACTATCCCATCTCTTTCATGATTACTATACATGAATTTCTATGATTTAAATGTTTGTCCCCTCCAAAATTCATTTGTCACTTAATCCCCAATATGTACAGCATTTGAAAAATGGGGCTTTTAAGAGGTGATGGGATAGTGAAGACTATGCCCTTTTGAGTGAATTAATCCATTCATGGATTAATGGGTTGATGATTTAATGGGTTATCAGGAAGTAGGCAGGGTTTTTTATAAAGAGGGGAAGAAAGCATGTGGAAGTGCTTGTGCTCAGCCCTTGCCCTGTAATTTCCTGAGCTGTCTTAGAACTCTATGTGAAGGGTAACCACTGAAAAGAAGACCCCACCAATGTGCTCCTCTACCTTGGACTTCCCAGCCTCCTAAACTGTAAGAAATAAATTTTGTTTCTTCACAAATTACACAGTTTCAGGTACTATGTTATAAGCAACTGGAAACCAGCTAGTACATCTCATTCTTATAAATGGTAAAAAACCAAATAAAGAAAAAGACAAACCCGTTCATTAGAAGCTGGACCTATCTATTACTGGCTCGATTACTTTGTCATGATTTGAAAGACTGCTTAATAACATAAAGGATGACATAAACTTGTACTTAAGTCTTGTTGATGAGTCCACATGTTTATTTTTGCTTGCTGTCAGAGAATTTGAAGTTTTTTATAAACTTGGTTATTGCTCTCTCTGTGTTGTCATGTCCTCAAATAATGCACTAAAACATAGTTCTCTAAATATTTATTTGTCATATATCTTCCTAAGAGAATCAAAGTATCTAGAAGTATGTGGCTTAAGCATGAATCCTTTGTGTGATCAAGGATCTGTTGATCAGGCATAATCTGTTTATCTATGTTGCATGCAAGTCCATAAAGAAATAACCAAGTCTGCTTTTCTCAGCAAGATAAATTAGAGGACATAGAAACTCACAAAACGCTTAAAAATTTATTGTTTGCACAGTGTGACAGCTCACTTCACAGAATATTTCCTCCTAAGATCAGAGCATAAATGATCCCTTGCCAAACCACATATAAACAATATAAGCAAACAACATTAACTATGGTAATATAACTAGCATCAAATTCCATGACCACCCTGAGATAGTCCCCAATGACCAGTTGACTGAGACTGATGTTCAGACTTTAAAACAGTCTATAACAAAGCTGCTTTATTGTGGACCCTTTGAATTGCTTCTAATTTTATTTTTCTGATTTATTTTCTTCCATTCTGCAACCCGAACTGGCATTTTTTAAAAAATTGTGTTTATGTGTATATATTTATATATTTTTAAAAAGCAGATGTCATATGAACATTAAATATATTTCATTTATATTTAAAATATATAAAATGTTCATATGCTTTCTTTTTTTCTAATTCCAAAGTCCTATGCCTAAGCTTCAGAGAGGTCAAGTGAAGTGTTCAAAGTTAGAGAGCTATGATATAGTAGAGATAGGACTCCAACAAGGCAACTTGATAACCCAGCCATCATCTTAACTATCTGCTAATTAGTTTGGTAAGTGTCAATCTTATATGGAATAAATAATATATAAAAAATATATTTGGGATATAATATTAGACAACCTTTGGTTAAAACAATAATCACTGAGCCAATCATTTTGACCAATATATTAGTACTGACTTAGATGAAAGTGTATTACTTGCAAGCCTTGAAAATCCATGAGTTTGCTTTTATTATGAAATAGAAGTAGAATGAATGAAAGACCCTGTTGAGACTTCATATTTCCTATCCATAATGGAATATTTTCATGCAAAATTTTGTTTAGAATCATCCTGATGAAGAGAAACACATTACATTAAATTAACTCATTTTAGACTTATTTCAAATAAAATATTCCATTTGCTAATTAAGATAATTCAAGGCTTGTATGTTTTGGCTTTATTTTAGAATATAGGGCTCAAAGTTTTTAGAATTTCTGAAATAGGAAAAAACAGAAAGACATATTAAGAAAGAATTTATGATTCTGTAAGCAAAGTCATAATGAAGGATTACTAAATATAAGTGCAGAATCATTCCATAAGCGATCATGTAAAAAAACAATATTTGTAATACGTAATAGAAATTTACTTAGTGTAATATTAAAATAGCAATTGGGCATGCTTCTAAAAGCAAATTTTCCCCAATTAATGGTTGAACAATTTTCCTTATTATTTACTTAGTACTTGTTTACAAGTAAAAACCTCATGAACATGTATGCTAAATTATGAGGTTAAAGAATTTCCAGACTTCTGGTCAAGATCATTGTTTTAGTCTGTTTTGTGTTGCTATAATAGAAATACCAGAGACTGGATAATTTATAAAGGAAAGAGGTTTATTTGGCTTACAATTCTGGGATGGTTGCATCTGGCACAAGCCTCCTGCTGCTTCTACTCATGGCGGAAAGTGGCAGGGAGCTGGCGGGTACAAGCAGATCACATGACGAGAGGAAGCAAGAGAGAGTAGAGAGAGGAGGTGCCAGGGTCTTTTAAACAATCAGCTCTCATGGGAACTAACAGAGCGAGAACTCACTCACTACCCCTCCACCCGCAGGGAGAGCATTAATCCATTCATGAGGGATCCGCCCCCATGACTCAATCAGTTTCCAACACTGCCACATTGGAGATCAAATTTCCACATGAGTTTTGGAGGGGATGACACATCCAAACTCCATCAATGGTGGAATAGATGGTCCCCAGCATCACTCTTCCTCACAAATCGACCAATTTACAACTATAAAAAGGCAATGACGTCCAAGCTGGGGGCCCCTAGAGCTCAGGGGAAGAGGAGGAGAGACCTGTGGAGTGCATGAAGGTGGGAGAAGCCACAATGAGAGAAAGAAAGAACCTCTCTGACCATTTCAAATCCTGGCCACTTCGAGGCTGGAACTGCTGTGTGCACAGAGCAGGACCTGGCAAAAGCTGCAGCTGTGCCCTTCATATGAAGCTGCTTGGAGGTTGCAGGGGAGAAGAGGGCCTTGGTGGCCTCCAGACCAGCGAGACCACTAATAGGGTTTCTGTGGAATGACAAAGGAGTGAGGAACAGGCACAATAACTGAAAAAAAGGAGGCACTCAGAGGCTGGTGAGTCATCACAAGGGACCAGAGCATGGCCCATCCAATGGGAAGTGTTTGGAGCACGGGCAGTGGTGAAGATGGGCCCACTGGGGGAACACTGTAGCACAGCAAGGACAGCTGATCTGCCCCACAATCATTGTTGGACTATTCAGAGGAGACTGGTTAGGAATATAGAACTGCATGGGGTACAGTTTGATGAAAAGACTAAGGCCTAGACCAGAGTTTCTACATAATCCAGGTGTGTTGGATTTCTCTACATCCAGAACTACCTGTAAAATCAACCATTAAAATCTGAGATGCACAAAAAGCCTTCCCTAGGGAATCAGCAGCAAAGCAGCAATTTAGCTCAACCACACAGCTCAAGTAATTGTCCCCACAGGAAGTTCCCCCATTTTAGAAGTAAGCAAAGGACAAATTAGTTCCAGCACAGAGTTCAAGTGGTGAGAACAGCAAATAATCCAACACAATGATCACCGATTTGCTGCAGAAAGCACCCTGGGCTCTCCCAAGCTGGGGTGGAAGGGCACTGAGGGCTTTGGCCACACCCTCCTGATACCTGCAACCAGCCCAGTGACTACCACCAGGCCATAGCAAGAAGGGCCCCAGGTCCCCGAGCTGGGGTGGTAGGGGCAAGGGCTATTGCCACACCCCCCTGACATCTGCACCCAGCCCAGCAATGACAAAGCCACTGCTGGAAGCCCCGTGTCTCCTCTGTGGGAATGAGGGGGGTACCACAGGCCTCAATCCTGCCCTTCCTCCTTCTTCCTTCTTCCATCACATTTCCTTCCCCTTTTTCCCTCTCCCACTCCCTCCCAACTGTTCCACAATATCATAGAATGTAAAAAGATAATATAAATAAAATAAAAAATTAAAACAGTAAAAAATGTCTGTATCTTCTAAAGTGAATGATCATTGCACTTTACACTTTTTGCTGGCTGTAATTTTATAAAATTGGCATGTATTAAAAATGTGATGATGAGCATATTGTCTAAGTAAATTATATTTGTAATTATGTATATTTATAATTTATATAGTCATAGAATTTCTACAAACAGGATATGAGACAGAATAGTGTCTTTTTACATTAATTTGAAATATCATACTTTGACATATTACTGTAAGGAAAAAATCACAATTTTGTTCTTCATTTATTACATCAAGAAAAACACTTTATAATTTGAGAAATGCAGATGTCATTTGAATAAAAGATGATGCAGGAAAAAAGAAATCACTCCACACATAAAATTCCAAGATGACAGAGTATGTTATCTAGTAAAGCCTCTTAATGTATAGATGAAGGAACTTACCAAGTAAGACTGTGTGGTCTTCCTAGATTATTCAACTGTATATTGACAGAGCAGTGACAGAATGAAAAAATTTCCAGTTCAAAATTCTTTTAAAATACAATGAATACTAGTGACGCCATTAGCATATATGTATAAATATACCTGATCAGGTTATTTTTCTATCTAGCTAATTAAATATTATCTTTTCCATGATTCTATTAATTGTGAAGCTAGCTTTTTATTGTTTGTTCCTCAGTACTTAACTAAGGGTTTATGAATGAAAATAGAATTCACAATAATTTTAATATGATTTTAAACTTCTATTGAATGTTAATGAAAATTCATGAGATTGCTGAGAAGTTGTTTAAGTAAAATCAGTATGTCATATGACATATGCTTCCTGTTTTTGAAAACCATGTACCAAAATAAATCCAAACTTTGGAACTAAATAACCAAAAATCAACTTAAACTTTAGCCGTAGTCATTTTTTTCTATCATGGTGTCTTATTAAAGTCAAAAGTCACTAAGTTTGGCAATTTATTCATTAATTCAATGCATTTGTTAATGCAACCATAACAAAGTCCGTTAGTGCCTGTGACAGCCCTGACATTGTTCTAAACACTCAGATGTATAAGACAATGTTTCTGGCATTCAAAACTTACATGACATTAGGATGGATATGTAAATATAGAGAACAAATTAATTAAACATGTTACAATAGATGTACACAATGACACATATAAGAGCATGTATTAAAGTGTAAATGATATTTTATTGGATGATGTGGCACTAGAGTTGATTTTTTTAGGAAAAAAGGACCTGAAAATGCATCCACTGACGTGGTCGTTTCTGTGTGGGAGTTGGTAAAGACCATATTACAAAGGTCTTTGGGAATCAGAGAGCATGCTGTGGTACAGAAATGCTGCCAAAAGATATAAAATTTAAAAATATGAAAAAGAGTTTAGGGGTCTGGGAGATACAATTGAAGACCCAATACACATCTAACAGGAGTTTCTGAAGAAGTAAAATTTTAAAAATGAGGATAGTCAGTACACAAAAAGATTATGATGGGCAGAATAATGGTACTCCAAAGATGTTCACATCCTGTTCCCTGGAACCTGTGACCAGATTACCTGGCATGGCAAATGGAACTTTGCAGATATGATTAAGGGTACAGACCTTTAGATGGTATGATTGATTATACGACATTATCAGAGTAGTTATAACCTAATGAGTCCTGAAAAGCAGAGAACCTATAGGGCAAGACACTATGTTAAGTAAAATAAGCAAGACACAAAAAGAGAAACACATCTTACTCACAAGTACAATTTTTAAAAAGTTGATCTCATTGAAATAGAAAGAAGAATAGTGATTCCTAGAGGCTGTTTGGCGGGAGGGTGTGGCACAAGGATGGAGAGAGTTTGTGAATGGGTACATAGTTACTGCTAGAAAGGAGAAATAAATTCTGATGTTCTATTGCACAGTAGGGTAACTATAGTTAACAATATTGTACTGTGTATTTTAAAACAGCAGAAGACAGGATTTTGAATGTTCTCTCCACAGAGAAATGGTAAACATTTGAGGTGATCGACTTGCTAATTACCTTGATTTATTCATTACATAATATATGCATGTATCAAAATACCTCATTGTACCCCATAAAAAAGTACAGGTATTATGTGTCAAACAATTATGTGTTAATTACGGTTTTAAAAAAAATAAAAATAAAAAGAGAAAAAAATAGCAGAGAACCTTTGCCAGCTATAGTCAGAGAGAGGTGGGATTACAGAAGGATTAGAGAGATGCTGCACTGTAAGGACTAGACCTGCCCTTGCTAGCTCTGAAGATGGAGGAAGGAGATAATAAACAAACGAATGTAGATGCTTCTAGAAACTGGGAATAGCCTTGAGCTTACAACCATTGAGAAAATGATGACCTCAGTCCTACAGCTGCCAGGAAATGAATTCTGCCAACTGAAGGAACAAGGAAAGGGATCCTCACCTAGAAGGAAGGCAGCCCTACCAATGTTTTCATTTTCACAAGTGATACCCATGTCAGACTTCTGACCAACAAAATTGTAAAATAATATAATTATGCTACTTTAACTGATCGAATTTGGGGTAATTTGTTATAGCAGCAATAAAAATTAATACAAAGTAAATACCCTAAAATTAAGGCATAGTGTGGCTAAGTAAATCATTATATGATGTGAAATTGTGAAGCAAGGATTCAATGCAGGAACCCCCAAAGCAGGACCCTTTACCTTAATAAATTGCAATATATGGTAGCTGGTTCTCCAAAGAGCACACATTACTTTTATGTAACTAAAAGTAATTCCAAATATTGTCTACAATTATATCTTCAATAAGAATGTCAAAACAAAATATGTAAAATTAACAAGTTTTCTGGAAAAAAATTATAAAGTGAAACAATTATTTATAATTAAAATAATACTCTTCTCTCTCTTTCTGAAAATTCAAAATATTATTGTGATTATTCCTCCTTTCTTCCTTTCTTCCTTCCTTCCTTACTTTTTTTCTGTCTTTGTGTGTTTATTTTTTAGCTCCCACTGATAAGTGAGGACATGCTGTATTTCTCTTTCTGTGCCCGGACAGAACGGAATTGTGGTTACTAGAGGTGGGAAAGAGGAAAAGGGAGGGGGTTTAGTGAGAAAGTGGTGAATGGAAACAAAGAATAATTATGTTTTGTAGTATGTGCCCGGACAGAACGGAATTGTGGTTACTAGAGGTGGGAAAGAGGAAAAGGGAGGGGGTTCAGTGAGAAAGTGGTGAATGGAAACAAAGAATAATTATGTTTTGTAGTGATGTATATGCCAATTATCCTGATTTGATTACGGCATATTGTACACAACTACTTATAGTTTACTCTGTAGCCCACAAATATGTACAACCAATTATGTTTTAATAATAAGAAAATAACTCAAAAAAATACTCTCAAATACCAAACATACAAAAATACATAAGCACATAAAATGCAAACATTTTCTCAAAGCTGACTTTTGGAAAAGTAGAAATCAAAGCTACAATTGCATAGCATTAATGATTTATTAGAAGATCTTACTGTTGAGAAACCTTATTTGATTGAAAGGAAGACCTCCTCTCCTGCTGTAAAAAGGAAAGGACAATGTTACAGAATTTCAGTTAAATAATTTTAATATATTGTTGGGTTCAAAACAAACCTGAATTCTCCCAATGCCAGAATAAGTAAGAAATAAAGTATAGAGCAGATTTTTTTTTTTTTTTTTTTAGCTAAAACTTCAATTAGCC
>NW_007734103.1:16216-18167 GCF_000696425.1 Galeopterus variegatus | reverse complement strand
AAATAAAGTATAGAGCAGATTTTTTTTTTTTTTTTTTTTAGCTAAAACTTCAATTAGCCTTAAGAGCTACGAGTAGAAATATTAATATTCATGAGAAATAAAGGTGTCAGTTTTTGGTCTAATATAAGGCAAGACAGTTTTATAGCCCTACTTTATGTATAAAGCTAGCAACCTGAAATTTTGGACCTGAAAATCCATCCACATCAGTGAGAAGACACTGGAAAACATCTGGCCAGCAGTCCAGAATATAACAATAAATCATGCTATGTTCTATATATGGGGGTTAAATAAAAAGTCACATTCAAGAGTAGCTATGAATTAAATACTAACATGTTCTTGAATAACTCAAGTTGAAAAATGTTCAAATGGTCCCAGATCAGAGATATCCTTAGAGTGTTCATTAGAAACAATTTATATAACTGCTAAGTCTGACATTTCTACAAGCCGGGGCCCAATGAATTAAGCTGTATCTGTGCTCGTATTTTAAAAATAGACTTTACTTTCTGAACAGTTTTAGGTTCACAACAAAATTGGACAGAAATTATAAAGAGTTTCCATATACCTCCTATGCTCTCACATATACAGTTTCCCCAACTATCAACATTCTGCAACAGAGTGGTGCATTTATTACAATCAATGAACCCACACTGACACCTTATTATCACCCAAAGTCCATAGTTCACACCTTAGAGTTCACACTTGTGGTTGTACATTCTATGGCTTTTGAAAAATTTGTGTTGACATGTATTCATCATTATAGAATCATGTAGAATACTTTCACTGCCCTGGAAACTCTGTCTATTCATCCTCTGTTTAGTCATCTCTCCTTATCTCCAATGCCTGAATATTTTTTCTGTCTCTATAGTTTTGCGATTTCCAGAATTTCACATATTTGGAATCATACAGAATGTTGCCCTTTTAGATTGGCTTCTTTCACTTAGTAACATGCATTTAAGGCATTTCAGTTTCATCCATGTCTATGTCTTTTCATGGCTCGATAGTTTGTTTTTTTGTTGTTGTTTATTTGTTTGTTTTTTTAGTAATGAATAATATTCCATTACCTAGACGTACCACAGTTTATCCACTCACCTAGTGAAGGACATCTTGTTTGCTTCCAAGTTTTGGCAGTTATGAATAAAGCAACTATAAAATACATCCATGTACATAAGTTTTCAGCTCATTTGTGTAAATACCAAGGAGCACAATTGCTGGATCATATGGTAATGGTATGTTTATGCTTTGCAAGAAACCTCCAAAATGTCTTCCAAAGTGCTTGTAACATTTTGCATCATCACCAGCAACAAATTAGAGATTTTGTTGTTCCACAACCTCCTCAATATTTTGAGTTGCCAATATTTGGATTTTAGCCATTCTAATAGTTGTGTAGTTGTATCATATTGTTTTAAAATGCAATTCCCTAGTAATGCATGATGTTGAGCATCTTTTAGTAAGCTTATGAGCCACCTGTGTACCATCTTTGTTCTTTGATGATCTGTTCAGATCTTTTGCTCAGTTTTCAATCAGGTTGTTTGTTTTCTTATTATCAAGTTTTCAGGGGTTTTTTATATATATATATATTTTGGATAACAGTTTTTTATCAGATGTTTTTTGAAAACATTTCTTCCAATCTATAGTTTGTCTTCTCATCCTCTTGATAGTGACTTTAACAGAGCAGTTTTTAATTTTAATGAAGTTCATCTAAACAATTTTTTTTCAGTAAATTGTGCCTTTGGTGTTGTATCTAAATGTAATCACCAAACCCAAGTTCATCTAATTTTTTTTCCTATGTTATCCTCTATGATCTTTAAAGTTTTGTATTTTATATTTAGGTTCATGGTCCATTTTATCTCTTTTTTTTGAACGGAATAAAGTCTGTCTAGATTTATTAATTTTTTTTTCATGTGGCTGTCCAGTTGTTCCAGCATCATTTTGTGAAATGATTATCTTTACT
>NW_007734103.1:14757-15455 GCF_000696425.1 Galeopterus variegatus | reverse complement strand
TTTTTTTTCATGTGGCTGTCCAGTTGTTCCAGCATCATTTTGTGAAATGATTATCTTTACTTTATTGTACTGTTTTTGCCCCTTTGTCAAAGATCAGTGATTATATTTATGTGGCTCTATTTCTTGCCTCTCTAATATGTTTATTTGATTTATTTCTCTGTTCTTTAGCTAATATCACACTGTCTTGAATATTTTAAGTTTATAGTAAGTTTTGAAATTGGGTAGTGTCAGTCCTCTGATTTCGTTTGACTCCTTCAATAGGACTTTTACCATTCTGGGTCTTCTTCCTCTCTATATAAAGTTCAGTATCATTTTGTTGATATCAACAAATAACTTTCTGTGATTTTGAGTGAAAATTGAATTGAATATGCAGACCAAGTTGGAAAGAACTGACATATTGATAATATGAGTCTTCCTACCCATGAATATGGAATATCCCTCTACTTATTTAGTTCTTCAATTTTATTTTTATCAGAATTTTGTGGATTTCTTTATACAGATTTTGTACATATTTTGTTAGATTTAGACCTAAGTATTTCATTTTGGAAGTGCTAATGTAAAGGATAATGTGTTTTTTTGTTTGTTTGTTTGTTTGTTTTATTATTTTTTTAATAGCTCTTGAACAAATTTTATTTTATTTTTATTTTTTTTTTAATTTTTATTTTGTCAATATACAATGTAGTTAGTTATTGTGTCCC
>NW_007734103.1:13567-14403 GCF_000696425.1 Galeopterus variegatus | reverse complement strand
AGGATAATGTGTTTTAAATTTCAACTCCAATTGTACACTGCTAGTATACCATATTTTTAATGCAACTACAAACCTAACAATGATACAATTGATCATTACAGTCAGCAAACAGAACACATAGTAGTAGCATTTCAGTAACTAAAGATAAATTAATAAAAATAATTTAAAATACTTGTTTGTACAATTAATAAAAGAATACAGCAATTTAATAAAATAAAATAAAATGTATGGGAGATGTAGTCAATAGAATTAAGGCTCAATGTATAGGTTAAATAGCACATTTGATATGCATATGTATAGAAGTAATGCTTTGGAAGACAAAAAAAAAAGGAGAAAGCTAGAAAACATAAAAAATAAAATATTGAGATAAAGAGGGAATCAAATATGAAGAGGAAAATCAAAAGAAGAGTGAAATAGGCTTGAGCATCACCCCCCACCACTATCTTTTCAACACAGGAGCCACAAGTGGCTGAACTAGATGGTGGTTGAATGAAAGGTATAGATTCTTAGATTGAAGCCATGTATACAGCATAACAATCAAAACCGCAACCTCATATATCATAATAAAACATCACAACATCAAAGAAAATAGAAATCTAAAAATATAGGTAAAAACATAAATTTTAAAAGCTGAGAATATATTTCTCATGAGAAAAAACAAATAACAGAAGTCAATGTAGTTAGGCCCTTGTAATGCTTGAGAGGAGGCAAAGATGATAATTACTTTTACACTTTATCAATTTTCTAAATTGATTTTCATTAAATTATTTAGGTATCAGATCCCTGGCTTCACCCTAGGAAGTAGAATGTTGTAAATAGACTTTCTTATCCCCTAA
>NW_007734103.1:11173-12879 GCF_000696425.1 Galeopterus variegatus | reverse complement strand
TAACAGAAGTCAATGTAGTTAGGCCCTTGTAATGCTTGAGAGGAGGCAAAGATGATAATTACTTTTACACTTTATCAATTTTCTAAATTGATTTTCATTAAATTATTTAGGTATCAGATCCCTGGCTTCACCCTAGGAAGTAGAATGTTGTAAATAGACTTTCTTATCCCCTAAGAAAAATACAAACTTTGATAATATACAAAGCAATAAACTTTTCTTGAACTCCCTCTGGAGTTGAGGTCACAAGGCAACAATGTAGCCTAGAATTATGGAAATCCAAGAAAAAGCAGGGTATGAGCACTGGCTCTTTCATGGTTGTGAAAGACAGCAGAATCCTCTCTCAAAGAAGGTAAGAAAAATCCAATAAAGATGTTTAACATATTTCTAAAGGCTGAATGTGGGCTGACACAAGTATAAAACCCCTAAGAGCTGCATACAAACACAAGGGAAACTTACAGCCACTTGTAGGCTACAGGCTTCATACACCTGGCTAGGAGAAATATTTATGAGAAATATTAGGAGAAGGGAGGGAGAACAGCGAAAACATGTATTGGAAGTTTTGGCCAGGAGGAGTGGAATAGCTACAGATGCATGAAAGGTATAAAGCTCTGCCTGTGCCCACTTGTTCTCAGGAACAATACCTAAACCACTGCAAGAACAGGGTAACAGATTATCCTGATGGCACAAATGGAAACCTGCTGTGGGGAAGGGAACAATAAAGAGGAGAGGGAGAGTCCTTCTACAGCTGGGAGTGAAAGCGGACAATGTCCTTGGCCTAAACCATAGGATACCTCCAAGAACTGAGGCGAGAGCACAACCAGAGACTTGCCTAAGGCAGAAGCAGACCAAGAGAAGAGAGAGAGCCCTCTACCCATAACACTATGCCAGCAAGCACCAGGAACTAGAAATAGCAGCCTAACATTACAGGGAGGGGAAAGAGTGTGTAGAGAGATACTTTGTAAATTGCGGGTTTACAGGGAGGTCCTAAAATTTAGTTTGCAAAAGACTAATGATCGAGACCCTCTGGGAGACCAGTATGTGGTAACACAGAGGAATTTGCAGCCAGTGTTTTACTGGAGGATACCCTTGCAACAAGAAAGTCTAAACACAGCTGTACTCTGCATTAGATTGAACCAATCTCCCCCACTAATGATCTAGCAGGTGAAGAGAAGCAACCAATAAAATACATAAAAAATATGTACTTCTGTCTCTCTTGTACTACATAAAATGTGTCATAATCAATAAAAAATGATGATACCTGAAAGAACAATGAACAGAACCAGACTGTAAAGTTACCCAGATGTTGGAATTATCAGACTGGCAATTTAAAATAACTAATATATAAAAGATATTAGTGGAAAAAGTTCAGAACACAAATGTTGGGCGTCTCTGGAGGCCGCATGGGACCCCAACAGGTTATTCCTTTCCCTAGAGGGTTGGGGCCAAAGGGATTGCCCTTTTCTCCCCCCCAGAATGCGGGGCAAAAAGAGATTCCAAGAGATGGGTGAGCATGCCCCTTCTCTCCCAGATAGGGAACAAACACATACACACGCAGCAGGGGTTCTGTCAGGCAGTTCCGTTTATTGTAACACAAAAGATCATATTTATATGCTTAGCAGGCGGGGATATCCAAGCTTAGGCCAATCCTTGAAAAGGTCAAACGTGCACGTGCCTTGCCTCTCTATGCTTAGCCCTCCCCCTTAACT
>NW_007734103.1:7420-10734 GCF_000696425.1 Galeopterus variegatus | reverse complement strand
TCAGGCAGTTCCGTTTATTGTAACACAAAAGATCATATTTATATGCTTAGCAGGCGAGGATATCCAAGCTTAGGCCAATCCTTGAAAAGGTCAAACGTGCATGTGCCTTGCCTCTCTATGCTTAGCCCTCCCCCTTAACTTCCCTTGGACGCCACCTTTTATCTGTTCGTTCGGGCCATCTGTTGGTTTTACTTAGATAAAGGGCATGGTCCCATACACAAAAGAGGTGAGAATTTTAGGAAAGAGAAACTATAAGCTTAAAGCAACAACAAAGCCCAACCTGATGTCAGAGAAAAAGTTTCTTTAACAGGCTCATCAGTAGACTTAATTGAACTGTGGAAATAGCAAGTGAACTTAATGTAAGAACAATAAAATACTACCTAAATTGTAGGACAAAAAAAGAATGAGAATGAAAAAAATAAGAACAGAGCATCTAAGAGATGTGTGACAATAGGAAACTGTCTTACATATATGCAATTGGAATCTCAGAAGGAGAACTTACAACATATTTGAAGTAATAATGGCCATGAATTTTCCAGTAATAGAAATCATCAAAACATAATCCAAGAAACACAGAGACTCCAAACAGAATAAATACCCCTCCCAAATAATGCCAAGACACACAGAATCAAACTGGTTAAAATCCAAAATAAATTAAATGTCTCTATTGCAATCAATGAAAAAGAAATGAAGTTGAGAAATACAGAAGGTTTATATAGAGATACAAAAATTAAAAAAAAAATACAGTAGATTACTCATTTTAGAAATTTCAGAATACAGAGTATTAGAATATATAAAATCAAATAGACTAACAATAAAATGATACCTGTTAACCCAAGGGAAACTATATTTCAAACACAGATGAAAAATACACTTTCAGAAAAAAAACAAATTGAAATAATTTACAAGAAGACCTGGAATACAAAGAAATTAAAGTAAGTTATTATGGAAGAAGTAACAGGATATCAAGTAAGGACTTGTTTCCGCAAAGAAAAAAGATGATTCCTAACAATGGGTAAAATAAAAATAAACATAAAAGCTTTATTATTATAATTTAATTTCTAAAAAAATTATGGAGACTTTAAAAATTACATTCTGCCCATATGACCTTTTAATTGAAGGCATTAGTGTTAAGTCCATCATGGTTTTATATAATTATTGATGTCTTCGATAGTTTTGCCTTTGACCCTTTTTCTTCTTGTTTTATTCTTTTAGACCTTTTATTTTTTAATTCATTTGTGCTAATTGAATTTTTTTTTTTTTTAGAATTTGATAGAAAGTGAGCCAAAACTTCGGGTACTGATCTAGCTTACTTAATGGAAAAGAATTTGCCAGGCTGCACTCAAAATGGAGAGCAGCTATCCTCATCGGGGGTGGGAGAGCAAATATGGGCTGTAGGGCACCAAGGGCTGGCTGAAGCAGTCAAGGAGAGGCATTTGGAGGGAGGAAGCAAAAGAGCTTCTATTTCACAGAAGTCACGAAGCTTCTCGTAAAGGGAAGAGGGGAGGAGTTGGAGGCCATTTTGTGCTTGGCCTTGCCTAAAATAGTGCTGGTTATGTTCATGATCTATCAGAATTCTTATTTTGTTTTGTTTGTTTTGGTTTATATTTCATTTATTTTTAGTTACTTGTGGAAGTGTTAGTAATTTAGAAACTACTCAGCCATACCAGAAACAAAATCTAATTGTTAAACGTTCATTAGGTAAACCCCTACAGCTTTGGATATTGCCTTTTTCCTGTATTCTACTAGAATGTGTTTCAGCCAGGAGAAGACAGGAGAAAAATGGTGTGCGTATGGTGTGGTGGGTGAGAGAGGGATAGGAGATCTAGTATACACATAAGAACATATTTGTTATCATCAGCTTTAGCTTAAAAGGAATAAATGACAATAAAAATGTCTTGCTTATGTTCGTCTTCCATCATAGTGTTTAAACTTACAGACAAATTGTAAGGTCTTACTTATAAACAAATGAAAACTTATTTATTTATTTATTTATTTATTTATTTATTTATTTATTTATTTATTTATTTCAAGATCTACGCACTCATACTATCACAATCAAAGTGCCATGGCTTATGATATTGATGGTAGGGGAAGATTTTCCAAAATCCTGTTTACTCTATTTTTAAAATAATTTACATTCCTAGGTAATGATTGTCTCTTAAGTTTCATAAAGGGTAGAATGCAAGAATTTTCTAAGCCTAGAAGGTTTGTTTGAAATGGAGTACAAAATTATTTTGTTCACATTGCTTTATTTATAAAGTTCTGAAAAAGATTGGAAGAAAATGATGACAGTTGACCTGGAACACATTTTCTCCCTGTCTTTATTAAGAAGTATTTTAACCTATCCACATATTCATTTACTTGCTCTGGCTTTGGCATAGTTTGCTGCTAGAGAAATGGAACAATGTTATTTCTGTTGTAATGGAGACAGAATATTCCGTTTTGAAATCTTGCCGGTAAATACAATTGCAAATAGGTAGCATTGAGATCAATTAAATAAATAATTTTACGCCTTTCAAATACCATGAGTAGTGATGTATTGAACATTCAAGAAATTAATGTTTTGGAATTCTGTATTTGGGGGAAAAACAACCTTCTTTCTGTTATATAAGAAGTTGTATATAAGAACTTGCTTTTAATGAAATGGATGCATACCCTAAATTAGGGAATGTGCTAGATTAGCTTGTACGAGGGTACTTCAAAACGTTTGCCAAAATAGAATGACAAGATAATATAAATCTCTTTATGAACTTTGTGAAGTGCCCTCATATTTAGCAAATTATATTAAAGATATTGAAAATACTTTGCTAAAAAGAGGATATTAAAAATATCTGGATTTTTTATTCTGCTGTTGATCCTTTTTTCCCTGGAAGCATAAACAATTGATAACTAAATGACTTTGTTCTACTTTTTCTTAAAATTCTGTTTGTATTTCCTTTGTGGTATTTCTACTTTCTGATTTCTTCTCCTTTTATTTTACAATGTTAGTTTCTGTCTCGTAGTTTTTTATTAGGCCAAATTTAAGGCCTTTACTGTATTCTTAACCAACTATACTCTCTCACCTATCTTTTCATTTACTCCTAAGATTTTTATTGTTTGCTTTTTACCAAAATTTGAATTTTCTTTTTCCTATAATAATGTTCCTTGCTCTGAAAATCACCAAATTTACACTTCTTTAAACCCCACTAGTGGTCATCTTGTCTAAAATTCACCAAAATATGTATTCTTGATAACATAACTTTTATACTTTTATTCATTTTTAAAATTAAATATAAATGATACTATATTGAGAACAAGTATTTTTTTTTTTT